>NC_142311.1:31732870-31884629 GCF_054855325.1 Carica papaya
GGTCAGAAAGGGTTCCGGTGCGGCAGTGGGTGGAGGCGGTCGGCTCCCCAGCGGCTAAGTCGTCTTCTCCGATGAAGGGTTATGTCGGCTTGGGTTAGGGTTTGGTGTGGATGGGGGTTATTTATACCCATCCACTTTTGATCTGGGACGTCCATCGCCATTCACTTTAGGCCGTCCGATCGCTTTTAATCTGGCCGTTCGATTATGTTTGGAAGGGAGCGCATCCAGGCCGTCCATGCACGCGAGAACGGACCTCAGCTGTTCGATCACGCACACGTAGATCGCCCACGTGCCCCCCCTATGTGGCCTCCCACGTCAGCGCCTCTGCCACTTGGCGCATCCTGGTTGGTCGGGGCTGCTGACCGGACGTCTGACGTGGTAAATTTTTTTAAAATTACGTTTTAACCTCCGATTTTATATTTTTCTTTCAAAAATACCCCCAAAACCCAATTTTTCATCCTTTTTTTTCAAAATTATTTTCAATTTAATCTTCCATCAATTTTACTCAATTTTTTTCATAAAATTAAAATAAAATAAAATAAATTAAATTAAATAATAAAAATAAAAAAATTATATTTATTAATAAAAAAAAAAGATTTTGGTGGGTGTTACAACTCTCCCCCCCCTTAAAAGAAATTTATTCCCTCAAATTTGTCTCTTACTTTCAATCGAACAGTTGGGAATACTGGACTCTAAAGTCTAATTCTAGCTCCTATGTAGCTTCCCTCGGTGTGTGGTTCTGCCATATGACCTTTACAAAGGAAATTTTTCGATTACAGAGTAATCTGCTCTTTCGATCTACAATGCCGACCGATACTTCCTCATATGATAGATCCTCCTGAAGTGGAAAAGGCTCGTGGGTCAAGACATGAGAGGGGTCCGGGTTGTACTTGCGTAGCATAAACACATGAAACACATTGTGGACTTTGTAAAATTCTGAAGGCAGTGTTAGTCTGTAGGCGGCGGTACCAATTCTGTCTAAGACTTCAAATGGTCCAATAAATCAGGAGTTCAGTTTCTCCCTCCTACCGAACCTACTGATTCCCTTAAAATGAGTGACTTTAAGGAACACCCGATCGCCTTTCTCAAATTCTAAATCTCTCCTTAGGGTGTCCGCATAACTCTTCTGTCTGCTCTGAGCCGTCTTAATGTTCTTCCTGATTTTAACTATTTTGGATGTAGTCTCCTATACCAGATCTAGGCCAAACAGTTTTCTATCCCCCACTTCTTCCCAACAAATCGACGATCTGCATGGACACCCATATAACGCCTCATATAGAGTCATGTTAATACTCGCTTGCTAGCTGTTGTTGTAAGCAAACTCTATCAGGGGTAGATGGTCATCCCAATGGCCTTCGGAGTCAAGGACACAAGATCGGAGCATATCCTCAAGTATACGAATTGTCCTTTCTGACTGTTCATCGGTTTGAGGGTAGAATGCAGTACTAAGGGATAGGTTCGTTCCCATGGCTTGCTGAAAGCTATTCCAAAATCGAGAAATGAATCTGGGATCCCTGTCGGACACTACTGTCACTGGCACTCCATGCAATCTAACTATTTTTTAGATATACATTATTGCTAACTTGTTCAAGGGATCGATCATCCTGATGGCCAAGAAGTGGGAAGACTTGGTAAGCCGGTTAATAATTACCCAGATGACATCATGTCCTGAGCGTGCCTTAGCTAATCCTGTCACGAAGTCCATGGTGATATGTTCCCACTTCTATTATGGGATCGGTAATGGCTGAAGTAGTCTGCCTGGAATGTAAACCTTAACCTTTTATTTCACTTCTGCACTTAAATTATTATATATTTCCTTTTGGATTTTCAAGTTCGTTACATTGTCACTGTCAACATGAATTAATATTTATATTATGATATAAATATTATATAATCTTTACACTATACCTAAGTTTTCATACTAATCCCAGTAGAATATTTAGTCTAGAATTTTTATTTAATATTTTTCAAATGCTTGCACAAATTTTGTTTAAAATAAACTGAAATCTTTTATTATGAACAATTAATTCTGTACGATCTAAATAAATTACTAACCAAAATAAGCGCTTGAATATCACTCACTAGTTTCTATAAAAAAAACATTCATTTTTCGTCAAAAATTGAGTAAAATCATGCATTATGTCATACATCTTGCATATTAATTTGATTTATCAACACAATCATATTCAAAGTCTTGGAAAAAGGAGTGCATTGCCAAATTATCAAAGTACACCTAACCAACAGTTTTTATATCATCTTTAAGATAGCCTTGCGCCATCCATAATCTAATCAAATTCTCTCTCCTTATCTTGTAATCTTTTGGAAAGATAGCACAATATAAGAAACACTACCTTATTTCATAAGGCAAATAAAAATAACTCAGCAGCAAATGAGGAAAAAGCTATTGTTCAGCTTCTTTTAGCTCCCATATTTAGCTATCTAACACACACTTCCATTGTTCTCTAGTTTTCCTAAATCCTAAAAAACCTCCAATGAATTTGAAGCAAGAGGCAACGCATTACACTTGTGTGCAATTTGCCTACCAATGTCCTTAAATGCTTGCATTCTTCATCTATTCTATTGAAAAAAGCTATACTGCTAAACAAATACCAACATTCTTCCTCCGACAAGTTCTCTAAGAAATACATGTGGGTGTTTCTGCTTCCCATGATATTTACAACAGTCTCCTTCCTTGTGGTCACCAAAATCTTACTTCCTGGAAAACCAAACTTGAAAGAATGTTCCAAGCATGTCGATTTTGAGGAATCTTCATTCCACACATCATCCATGACGAGAAGAAACTTCTTATTTTTAGTAGATCATTTTATTACTTGCAGTAGATTTTCTAATTCAACTAGATTTGGAGTGCTACCAATAATGGATTCAAGGATTGCCTTAGCGATCCTAATCTTATCAAAAGGATTTGAGAGACACACCCATATATTGTTTTCAAAATGGTCCACTACATCTTTATCATTAAAGGCTAATTGAGCCAGAGTTGTCTTTCCTAATCCTCCTATCCCAATAATAGAGATCGTTTGGAAGAGCGATTCTTGACTACTTTCTTCTAACAGCATCCTTACCACTTTATTTTTGGTTTTTTCTCTACTGCGCACCTGAATTTCATTAATAAAAGAGCTAGTCATTTGTCACTCAAGATATATTATTTCTCTTCCACCAAACTGAAACTTATACTTGATTCTTAATTGGCAATAACATCTAATCTCTCATTCAGCTTTTTAATTTTACGGGCAATGTCATGGCACAAAATGACTTGGTTGATGCAAAAGCAAGAGTATGGAAATAAGGAACATACCTTGAGTATGGAGCCACTCTCAACCTTCTTCTCTTCAGCTTCAACTTTTAATTGAAGTAGAGCAGTATTCCACTCATCCAACACGTCCTTTATATCATATGAAGCATCTTTTAATTTCTCTAACCATAACCTTACATTGGCCTCCTTTACCCCTCGTTTCTCTGCATCTTCAAGCACATCTAGAATGGCCTTGAAATTGCAGGTAAACTTTTGGACTTCCTCTTCGACACCCGCAACCAGTCACACCTCTTGCTTTGTCTTTGTAAGCAATGAAAACCAACGACTGTATGACTGCAGATACAATTACATCAGTCATTCTTAGGAGATGAGAAATGAATGAAAATTAAGAAGATAGATATGTCTTCCGATGAAGTCAACCAAGGGGCTTAAAAAATGGTCTTGCTCCTCCTTTTAAAGTTTAATTAAATGAATGATGACAATTATGATAATCATTTTATTTAGATTCATTTAATAACAACTTAATCAATAATGAAGAAAGAAGGACACTTTTTTATTAATTTTACCTACCCTTCAAATAACAACCATTAGTTGACTTCCTATATTTTCAATCAATCTCTTGAATTCATTGGATGGGTACTTTCACAATAAAAAATAAATTATGAAATAATTTCACATTCCCATTAAAATAACATCAACGAGCTGACTTTTTATAGTTTCAACTAGTTAGATGATTTCATTGCATCACTAATTTATGATGACAAATAATAGAATCAAAGCAACACATGTAGAGCATTATCTAAGGCTAACAAGAGAAATCTTGATTTTGACTTTTCAAAACTATATTTTGGCATAGATAGAAGAATTAATTACATAAAAAAAAAAAGGATTTAACTAATTTGATTAATAAAATCATTCGTCGTGTACAAAATATTAAAATCAAACATCTTGATACCATGGATTAAACATTAAAGTAAATGACGATGAGAAGAATATTTTTCACGATCTATCGTTATATAATTAAAACTTTATGCATGACTGGTTCAAAAGACAATACTAAACATAATACAATCAACTTAAGATTATTCACTCTCCAATTTTCATGACCCCCTTAAAATAATTTTTTTTTAAAGAGAGAAATAGAAAAAAAACCAAGATGAAATATAAATATGGACTATGTGAATATGGCACTGCACTAAAGCGTGGATTTCTTGCTTCGGGCACAATTTTGTTCGTCTTCAAATCTATTAATCTACCTCTTTAATTTGGGGTTGCATATATTCCTAATGATGTATCTTAGGCATTTCTTTGAGACAATCTAGTAGAAAATAAGAATATATTAATTTGGATTAAGCTTTTCAATAAAGAAATTTTTATGTACTTGTTGTTGTAAAGACCCGGAACTTAAAAGGGAAAAAAATTATAAATTAAATGCGGAAGCGAAATAATAGAGTTAGGGTTTACATTCCTTACACAATAATTTAGAATACCTAATAGGGTTACGAGAATGTTTCTTCTAAAAGAACAAATAAAAAATCAAAGAAATAAACAAAAAGTAAACAACTGGGCTAGGATGACCTTCACTAGCCTTTGAAGGAAGTCCGAGTTGTGAATTATTCACAACCCTCTTGTTGATCGAGATCTGGATCTTGGTCCTCTTGATTTGAAATAGTTAATGAAATGGTAAGATACACTAGCCCAGTAAGAATATCACACTACTCACCGATACAGAAACTTAAGGTTGGTAAAAATCATAAAAATAATAAATGAAGCTCTTAATTTATGTAAATACATTTATCACAAATAAAATAATTTATTGCATACTTACCGTTGCGAGATTTTCAAAACCGACCTATAGAAACAATAACTCAAATAACATCATGATCTCATATTCAAGTAAGAAAGAACAACTACTTTCCCTTTTTTATTTGCTTACTGGTATCCTTGAGGGTCCATAGGATGTCCCACTACGCATGAACCAATATCTAAACTTTGTTAACTAACCAGCTGTTCTCATACCCCATTCGGTATGAACACTAAAAATATCATCTATCGATACCCCGTTCAGTATGAGAGTGAATCGGGTCGTCTCCATACCCCGTCGGTATGAGCGCCAAAAATATCATTTCTCGATATCTCGGTTTTCTATGTACGGTCCGTCCACCATCTCCCAAGATATTCAGTAAAATAACTATTCATTAATTCACTTAACCAAGTAATTATTTGTTTACATTTTAATTTTTAGTTTTACAAATTAACTATAAATCACACAAGACAAACAATACATACATCAAGGAAGCATAACTGAATCATTTAACAATTTTAGTATATTATCATGCATTTAAAGCTGTAAAATCAAACAATCAGTTAAACAGGATAAACAATAAATAACTAACCGGTTCTAGCTCTATTAATTACCTGTAATTATTCTCGAAGTTTTTTAAATTACATCAAATATCATATTATCGATCATTAAACTTCAATTCTACAACAGAGAGTAAAGTGAGAGATTCTTAGCCGAATCGGTGTCCGAAACACTAAACTTTCTACAGTGCCTACTGGTGGTCCCCAGATTTTCTAAATTTTCCTACAGAGATTAAAACACACTTTATGTATCTAAAAATACCTCAAAACTAAAAATCGGTGTTAAAAACCTTTTTTTGGCAAATTTTAGGGTTCCGGCACTGCGACACCACTGTCTGCAGTGGCGGTTTGCCTCGTTTTGGCCATTTTTTTGACCAGTTTTGGCCAGTTTTGATCGGTTTTATACTCATCCATGCGAGAAAACATGTTAGGGAGGCTCGGTTGACTGAAAAAAATCAAAAAATAGAAACCTATCGGTGGTGGAATTTTTTTGTGCGGCAGCTCCGCCGACTCACCTTCGCGGTTGGGTATTTTTCTTTAATGAACTTGTAGAAAATAAAACAGTAAACACAATGGTCAAAAATTGCACGAAATGAGAAACGAAAAGGGGCTCATCGGAGGCGATTGCGGGTTTTGCCTACGGTACCGCCGCCGATCTTTGCCCGCAGTTTCCAGCTCACTCACCATTTGTTTTGCTCCGATATAGACATAGGAGTACTCAAAATCAAATTCTGAATGAGTTAGAGAATTTTACCTTTTCTGGCGGTCAGAGGTGGCTCCGATGTGGCAGCGGGTGGTGGGTGGCGGTCGGCTCCCTTCTCCGGTGACTGGTTCTTCTTCTCTGGGAGGGACTAGCGGCTAGCGTTCAGATTCTGTGTGATGCGAGATATTTATGCCCATCTTATGTTAATCTGGACTGTTCATTGCATTCTATCTCGGTCGTTCGATCGCGTCTAAGGAGGAAACGAATCTGGACCATTCATCATGTTTGATCTCGACTGTCCGATCGCATCTAATGAGAAAACGAATCTAAACCGTTCATCACATTTGATCGTGACTGTCCGATCATGCCTGAGGAGAGAACGAATCCGAACCGTCCACGCATATGGGAAGGCTTCTGGGCCGTCCGATCGCGGGACACGCAGATCGCCAGCGTGACATCCCTCGTGGCACTGAGTTAGCGTGCCTTGCCACGCAGCGTGCTCTAGTTCATCTAGATTGCTGACTGAGTGGTCCTACGTGGTAAAATTTTCTAAAATTGTGTTCTAACTCTTAGTTTCTGATTTTTCTTTCAAAAAGTTCCCGAATCAAATTTTTTATCCATTTTTACCAAAATTATTTTCAATCTCATCCCTAATTTTTTTTCCAAATAAAATAAAATTTTTATTAAATTAATTTATAAAATGTATTTTATTTTATCTTTTATACCTCTCTAAGTTAATAAAATTTATTCCGGGCCAATTTTTTGACTCCGGGTATTACAACTCTCCCTCTCTTAAAAGAAATTTAGTCCCTCAAATTTATCAATTTTACTTAATCAAATAGTTAGAGATACTGGGTTCTGAAGTATGATTCCAGGTCCCATGTGGTCTCACTCTGTGTGTGATTCTGCCATAAGACTTTGAGGAAGGGAATTTTCTAATTGCAAAATACTCTACTCTTTCGGTCTACAATACCCATTGGTACCTCCTCATAGGACAGATCCCCCTAGAGTGAAAGGGTCTCGTGGGCCAAGATGTGAGAGGGGTCCGAGTTGTTCTTGCGTAGCATGGAGACATGGAATACATTATGGACTCTAGATAGTTCTAGAAGTAGTTCTAGTCTGTAGGCGGTGGTACCAATTCTGTGCAAGATCTCAAATGACCCAATAAATCGGGGATTTAGTTTTTTTTTCTCTTGCCAAACCTACTGATTCCCTTGAAAGGGGTGACATTGAGGAACACTCGATCACCTCTTTCAAATTCCAAATCCCTTCTTCGAGTGTCCGAATAACTCTTCTGTCTGTTCTGAGCCGTCTGGATATTCTTTCTGATCTTAACTATTTTGGATATAGTCTCCTCCATAAGATCTAGACCGAACAATTCTCTATCACCCACCTCTTTTCAACAGGTTGGTGATCTGAATGGGCAGTCATATAACGCCTTGTACGGAGCCATGCTGATACTTACTTGGTAGTTGTTATTATAAGCGAACACTATTAAGGGTAAATGATCATCTTAATGGCCCCCGAAATCAAAAAAACAAGCACGAAGCATATCCTCTAGTGTGCGGATCGTCCTTTCTGACTGTCCATCGGTCTTAGAGTGGAATGCGGTACTAAGAGATATTTTTGTTCCCATAGCTTGCTGAAAACTAGACCAGAACCGAGAAGTGAATCTGGGTTCCCTGTCGGATACTACTACCACTGGCACTCCATATAACCTAACTATCTCCCGAATATACATTTTTGTTAACTTGTCCAATGGGTCGATCATCTTGATGGGCAAGAAGTGAGAAGACTTGGTGAGCTGGTCAATAATTACCCAAATGACATCATGTCCCGAGCGTGCCATAGGCAATCTTGTTACGAAATTCATTGTGATGTGTTCTCACTTGCACTTCGGAATCGGTAATGGCTGAAGTAGGCCGCCTGGACGCTGATGTTCTACATTAACCTGTTGACACACTAGACACTTGGAAATAAAGTTGGTTACCTCTCTTTCATCTCGTTCTACCAAAATCAATGTCGCATACTTTGATACATTTTAGTACTTCTAAGATGCATGATAAACTTCGAACTATAAACCTCTGTCATGATGTCCTTTTTCAGCTTACTGTCACATAGAACACACACCTTGTCCTGAGATATGAGCAACCCATCGGCAAATACTCATAATTTTGAATTTACTCCCTATTCTGCATCTTTCCTGAGAGCTACTAGGGTGAAAATCGGCAAATTGAGTTTATTTTATTCTCTAGATCAACTCAAGTTGAACAGTCAGGTGGGCCAAATATGTAACTCTCTTCAGGTCTTGAAGTTGTATCTGTTGTGCGGTCCCTATTGCATTACACTCAGAAACTATTAGGTGAGCTAACATACCTGCACTTTTTCTGCTGAGTGCATCACCTACCACATTACTCTTGCCCAGGTGATATAAAATGTTACAATTATAGTCCTTGAGGAGTTCTATCCATCGTCTCTGATACATGTTGAGATTCTTTTGAGTGAATATATGTTTCTAGATCTTATGGTTGGTATAGATCTGAAAAGTCTCCCCATATAAGTAATGGCGCCAAGTCTTTAAGGCATGCATAATCGCAGCAAGTTCTAAGTCGTGAGTGGGGTAGTTTTTCTCATGACTCTTCAACTGTCTAGACCCATAGGTTATGACTTTCTCATGCTGCATCAGAATACAACCCAACCCCAGGTAGGAGGCATCACTATTAACTGTGTATCCACCTGTCCCATTTGGCAAGACCAACACAGGTACAGTAGTCAACCACTTCTTCAGTTCTAAAAAGCTCATTTCACAGTCTTTGTTCCACTTAAACTTGACGTTATTCTTTGTGAGTCGGGTCAAAGGAACAGCTAGGCTAGAAAAGCCTTCTCAAACCTGCAGTAATAACCTGCCATTCATAGAAAGCTACGAATCTCCTTGATCGATGTCAATTTCTCCCAACCAAGCACTGCTTCAACTTTTTTGAGGTTCACTGACACTCCATCCCTTGATATGATGTGCCCTAAAAAGGTAGTCTACTCGAGGCAGAACCCATACTTACTCAACTTTACATACAACTTCTTTTCTCTAAGAACCTGCAAAACCTAAGTCAGATGGTTAGCGTGTTCCTCTCTGCTTTTTGAATAGAATAGGACATCATCGATAAATACAATGACAAATTAATCCAAAAATTGTCTGAAAACCTTGTTCATCAAATCAATAAAGATGGCTGATACGTTGGTTAGTCCAAATGGCATGACTAGGAACTCATAATATCCGTACCTAGTTCAGAAAGCTATTTTGGGAATGTCATTTGCCTTGATTTTTACCTGATGGTAACCTGAACGCAGGTCTATTTTAAAGAAGATCTGGACACCCTGCAACTAATCAAAAAGGTCATCGATACTGGGGAGGGAGTATTTGTTCTTGATTATGACCCTATTCAGTCCCCTATAGTCAATACATAACCTTAACGTCCCATCTCCCTTCTTTGCAAATATGACTCCAGCACCCCAAGAGGACACACTGTGTCGGATGAATCCACTATCCTGTAATTCATCGATATGTTTCCTCAGGTCTTCTGTCTCAACATGGCTCATGCGGTAAGGAAAAAACTGAGATAGGTTGCGTGCCAAGCTGAAGATCTATGGTGAACTCAACTTTCCTATCTACTGGTGGTCTGGGAAGTTTATTAGGAAGCACATCCGGGGAGTCTTTTGAATACAAATTTTTTTCTTAAGTTTGTATAGTGTAGAGAAAACAATCGAGTTAAAGCGCTATGTAATAAGAAATTGCTATGAGAGAATAATACTTGCTTGTAAATGACTCATCGTTAGGATGCTTAAATACAAGTTTCTTGTGGGAATAATCCACGGTGACGTGATACACTGCTAACCAGTTCATTCATAGGGTTACATCAAAGTCCCATATGTCAACCTCTATCAAGTCAATCATGGGTAGAACCGAGTCCCATAGAAAAGGGATCGGATGTTACTGGAGAACGATCGAGTGACCCTGTGGTGGCACTTAGTTGTATGTGGGGCGTCAGATTATATTATGGTGGTGCTAGATGATATGGTAGAGGCACTAGCTTGTACTGTAGTGATGTGGTGTGGGCATCGGACCATATTGTGGTGGTGTTGGATGGTACTGTGGAGGAGCAGAGTTGTACCGGGGTGGCTCAAACTGTGGCAGCGGGGGAGGGTCAGGTAGCTCCCTCCTTTCTTCCCAGGCCTGCTGGGCAACAATGAGTCTCTTCAGCATTTTAAAGAGTCGATCAACATCCTCTTGAAACGAACTCTCCCGGGCTGCTCGGTTTAGTGGGGGTATTCCTCTCCTCATCTATATGTACCTGTATTTCACAAGGAATGGTTGACAGATAATTCATTTTTTGGTATTTCCTTAAGTTTTTGTGTAAGAAATGGTTCCGAAGAACGTGACTCTGATACCATCTGTAAAGACTCAAAACTTAAAAAAAAATAAAATCATAAATTGAATGCGAAAGCGAAATAATAGAGTTAGGGTTTACATTCTTTTCACAATAATTTAGAATACTCAATAGAGCTACGAAAATGTCCATTCTAAAAGAATACGCGAAAAATCAAAGAAATAAATGAAAGTAAACAACTTGGTATCCTAGGACGACCTTCACTAGCCTTTGAAAGAAGTCCGGATGGTGAACTATTCACAACCCCTTTATTGATCGAGATTTAGATTTTGGTCCTCTTAATCTGAAATAGTTAATGAAATGGTGAGCTACACTAGCTTAGTAAGAATATCACATTACTCACCATCCGATATGAGCACCAAAAATATCATCTATCGATACCCCGTCTGATATGAGGTAATGTTCAAGGTAGAATTCCCTATGTACCCGGTCTGTCCACCATCTCTCAGGATATCTAGTCAGACAATCATTCATTAATTCATTTAACAAAGCAATTTTCCATTTATATTTTAATTTTTAATTTCAAAAATTAACCGTAAATCACTCAAGACAAATAATATATGCATCAAGGAAATATAACTGAATCATTTAACAATTCCAGTATATTATCTTGCATTTAAAGCTGTAACAACAAATAATCAGTTAAATGGGACAAACAATAAATAACTACCAGTTTCGGCTCCATTAGTTACCTTTAATTATTCTTGAAGTTTTTTAAATTATACAAAATACTATATTATCAATCATTAAACGTCAATTCCATAACGGAGAGTAAGGTGAAAGATTCTTACCCGAATCGATGTCCGAAACACCGAACTTTCTACTGCGTCTACTATCAGTCCCCAGATTTTTTGAATTTTTCTGCAGATATTAAAACACACTTTACGTACCTTAAAATACCATAAAACACAAAATTGGTGTTAAAAATCCTTTTTCGACCAATTTCAGAATTCTAGCACAGCGGTACCGTCGTGCTCCGGCGACAGCACCGCCGTTCGCAGCAACAGTTTACCTCAGTCTGGCCGTTTTCGGTCGATTTTGGTCAATTTCGGCCAGTTTTATACTCATCATTGCTAGAAAAGACGTTAAGGGGCATCGGTTAGTAGAAAAAAAATCAAAAACATAAACCTACTGGTGGTGGAATTTTTCGGTGGGGCGGCTCCACTAGCTCACCTTCACAGTTGGATGTTTTTCTTCGATCAACCTGTAGAAAACAGAACAGTGAACACAAAGGTGGAAAAGTCGCACGAAACGGGAAGCGGGGTTCGTCGGAAGCGGTTCTGGGTTGTGCCCACAGCGGCGCCGCCGGGCTTTACTCGCGGTTTCCAGCTCACTCATCGTTTGTTTTGCTCTGATATGGCCACAAGGGTGCTTGGAATCGAATTTTAAGTGGGTGGGAGAATTTTTACCTTTTTTGGCAGCCAGAGGTGGCTCCGGTGCTGCATCAGGCAGCTGTCGGCTCCCTTCTCCGACGACTGGTTCTTCTTCTCTGGCAAGGGACTGACGGATAGGGTTCGAGTTCTGTGTGATGCAAAATATTTATACATATCTCGCGTTAATCTGGACTATTCATCGCATTTAATCTCGATCGTTTGATCGCGCCTAAAGAGAAAACGAATCTGGACTGTCCATCGCATTTGATCTCAACTGTCCGATCGTGCCTAAAAAGAAAACGAATCTGAACCGTTCATCGTGTTTGATCGCAACCGTCTGTTCGCGCCTGAGGAGGGAACATGCAGATCACCAGCGTAGCACCGAATCAGCGTGCCTTGCCACGCGGTACGCTCGGTTCGTTAAGGCTGCTAACTGGGCAGTCCTACGTGGTAAAATTTTTTAAAATTACGTTTTGACCCCCTAGTTTCTAATTTTTCTTTCAAAAAGGTCATCGAACTCAGTTTTTCACCCATTTTTACCAAAATTATTTTCAATCTCATTCTTAATTTATTTTTTTTCAAATAAAACAAAATTTTCATTAAATTAATCTATAAAATGTATTTTATTTTATTTTTTATATCTCTCTAAGTTAACAAAATTTATCCTGGGCCAATTTTCCGACCCCAGGTATTGCAGTTGTTATTATATTATGTTTTGAAGTTATTTAGGATAGTTAAGTTGATTTATTAGTTTATTTTAGTTTCTTTTTGGTAGATTTCAAAATATGAGAATTAGAATTTCTAATATTTTCTCTTATATAATTTTTTATTAATTATAAATAATGTGTAGATAAAAAAGTTAGTAGATATCAATAAAGGAAAAAAAAAATGATGAATTAAGAATTTTTTCATTATGATTTTATTATATGTTATCTCTCTCTATGCTCATTCTTTTTATTATTATTTTATTTCATATATCTCATTCAGTTTATCTGTCACCATATTTCTTCACCTTAATATTTAATTTCCTTTATCTACCTTTATTTCTTTGTTTTTCACTCTTTCTTTACTTCTAAACTATTTGTAAGACAAATTAGTTTAACGGTTACTCATCTTGCATGGGTTACTATTAGAGTCCAACTTCTATTCCTACCTTTCGCCATTTTTACTCTGTATAGAAAGAAAAATTGATTTTTTTTCAATAAAAAATGATCTTATCTTTAAAAAAAAATTTAATTTTCATATTGAATTTCACAAGTTTTATCTGAAAAAAAAATTCTAATCCTTCTAGCCTTTCCTTACAGGAGAAAAATACTAAAACTAGTGTCACACCAACATCTTGCTATTATCAGTCTCAACGTAAATTGTTGATCATCTAGTTAAGATGATACACCAATAATAGTGTCACATGCACCTCATGTATACACCTACGAATAGGAATTTTCTTACAGATTAACCAATCCAATTTGATCATCTAGTTAAGATACTTTTAGACTTTTTTTTAATCAATTACAAAAGAATTCAATAGTGTTCTACCCGTTTCTCATATTAGATTGGTTAGATTCACACCTTACAATTATTTTCCAAAGACAGTGCCAAAGATGATAACTCAACATTTTTTTTGAAAGAAAAAGTATAATATTTGTATTAGTAAGGTATCAAAAAAGAAGGGGTACTGCCCCTTTACAAAAGATTTACAAATTTGTTAGTGAGTTAATGACATCCCCAAAATCCTCAACCTGAATGATATCATACCCCAACACAAGACAATCGAAGTAGTTAAACCATCTCTCTCTTAGTTTGCTAATATCATTCACAATCCCCTCAAAAGCTCTTAAATTTCTTTCTTTCCAAATAACTCAAAAAATAGACAAGAGTCTTGCAATTTCAGTTTTCAACCCTGCCATACCCCAGGCACAAATCTCCTCCTCAATCGAGCCAGCCTGTACCCAACAGATTCCTACCAAGTCATACACCAAGGTCCATAGTTCATAGGCAGTAGGGCACCTAAGCAAAAGGTGACGACAGTCTTCCTCGTTTTTCAAGCACATAAAACAGTCATTCACTAAAGTACATCTCCTAACTTTCAATTTGTCCAGGGTTAAAATGCTTTTCCTACAGGCCTCCCATGCAAAGAAAGCCATCCTATGGGGTGCACAGTTTTTCCAGATTAAGGTGCTGGGAAATCTGGAAGAACTACACTTTGTATGACCCATCAAATTGTGATAATAAGAGCACACCGAAAACTCACCATTTTTGCACCCTTTTCATAGCACCGATCCAGATCACTGCAAATTTGAAAATCAAATATGTTCTTCAATAGGTTTACATACTCCTCAACTTCCCAATTGTTCAAATTTCTACAAACATTAATAGAACAGATACATCTGTCATTATCCCTCATATAAGCCTCTTCTACCAACACATTTTTGGATTCTGCAATTGTATAGATTATGGGAAAACGGACTGTAAGACACCCCCTCTCCAACCACTAATTGTGTCAAAATCTAGTTTCATTACCTCTACCCACTTTCTAATTCAGGTTCTCCACAAAACCAGACCAACCCATCTTGATTTTCCTCCACATACTTAAGTCCTGCCCTTCTCTATCCACCCTCCCCAAATTCGTAATTGCCTAGGTCTGACACCTAGCCAAAATCACCCTCTTCTACATCCTACCATCCTCTCTCAAGAATCTCCACACTTTGGATAACTTGTTCGCTAGCACCTTCGCAATGAGTTTATAAATGCAGCTCACAAACTAATAAGCTTGAAATCTCTAATATTATCTGCACCTTTCTTCTTCGCAATCAATACCAAAAAATTAGAATTCAAAACTCTAACAAACTTACCCCTGGAATGAAACTCATGAGAGACATCCATAACATCCTTTTTAATAACATACTAGAAGGTTTTAATGAAGTTCATATTGAATCTGTCCGGGCCTGGGGCCTTATTCCCGTCACAAGAATTTAGGGCAGAGATTACCTCATCCTCAGAGAACTTGGCTTCTAACATTTTTCTGTTGCTTCTCCCAATTTTCTTGAAATTCAAACTATCTAGTTGAGGTCTAACAACAAATTCTTCCTCATATAGACTCATAAAATGATCCCTAGCAACGTTTCTTATGTTGCCTTTGTATTTGACCCCATCCACCCGCATCTAATTATAACTCAACATATAATCCAATAAGATTTTAGTTACAATCATTCATATAATCTACTCAACTACATATGTACCAAGCCTTTGCTCCCTACGCATAGATACGTAGAGAGTATTAAAATACAAACACAATTAATTTGTATTCGATACGATGTTGTTCATGCTAAAAATTCCCTCAATAGTTATTACATATGTGACAACTGCTATTAAAAAAATATGAGAAGTCTTCTAAGAAGTAAATGTTGAGCTTAGTAGTAAAACTAACATTTCACTTGTATTAAAGATGAAAATTTTGAAGCTGCTTTCGAGCCAATAGCTACAATTCAAAAAATATTTGTTTTTATTGAAATTTTCTTTTTGTTTGCACTAATGATGTTGAACAACTTATTTCCTTTCAAGAATCTTGTTACACTTATGCTACTAATGAAGTGGTTCTCATTCATGATATTACATTAAACATGAACTGCATAAACAAATTTCTTGTGATAATTTCATTTTGTCTCGTTGGTTTTATAATTCTTAAGAATCTATAATTTTGATTAACTTTCAATTTTTATATAAGATTATAAAAAGTCTCCACTTTTGAAGATTTTGAAGAATATTCATGTCTTTCCTATCATGATGTTTCGCTACTTAAAAATACAAGATCAACTTTTTGCCAAATGGGATAGTACGGTACATAACAAGAAGATTTAATTTAGAATATATTTTTTTATGAAAGAAACTTTTCATAATTATTCTAATTTATTTTGTATTTTTATGTTATTTAGGTCATTTAGATTTATTTAAGCATTATAATTAGGTCATTTAGATTTATTTAAACATTATAATGTTTTAGTTTCTTTTCAGATAAATTTTAAATATTATAGTAATTATAATTTTTTTACTTTTTTTTTATAATTTTTCCTATTAGTTGTATTACAGGGGCTAGTGGCTACAACAAAGAGAATAGATCATGACGAATTAGTAATGTCTTTGTTATAGTTTTATTTCATGTTATCTCTTTCTATATTCATTCTTTTGAATATCATTTTGTCTAATCTATCTTATTCATTGAATTTCTTCCTATATTTCTTAACTTTGACCTCTACTATCATCTAATCTATCTTTATTCTTATATTTCTCATCTAAATTTTCTCTATTTCTAAACTATGCGCATACTAGGTTAGTTTGATCATTATTCGTCCTACATCGAAATCATTTCTTAATTCAACATTTGCAGTAATCGATTAATCATAACATTAACATCCTGTTTGGATAAATTTTAATGATGGTTAATTCATGTATGGTAATGACAGTAATTAAATGACAATGACATAGAATGAGAATTGTAAAAAAATTTTATATTTGGATGATTATATATTAATGTATATTAATGATATATTTTTGTTTGGATAATAGAATGATATAGTTATATTTTCAATCAAATTACTAATTTATCTATATCTATTTATATAATAGTAAGTGGTATATAAGAGATATATAATAAAAAAAAATTAAATTATTTACCAATATAATTACATTTATATTTAAATAAATAATTATTACAAATTAAATTTTTATATTTAATAAAATAAATAATAAATTATGAAAATAAAAATAGAATTAAATATATTATATGGGGTATAAAGAAAAAAAAAGTAACATATCAGTCACATATCACCGACTCAGTGGTTTTAAAATTCATCCCAAATTTGTCGGTCATATACCTTTTATTACCATTGAAAGTTGAAACTTTCGTGGAATGTCATATATTAAAATCTTATCATTTACTACAATTTAAACATAGTGTAAACAACCAAGATTTTACCAAAGAGAAAGGCGAGAGTACTTCCAATATATTTGGGATTTAATAATCCAAATAAGAACTTTTAAGTACCGTAAGATTTGTGATACGAAAATGACAAAGCTAATATTGAAAAGAAATTTAGGAATGAAGATTAGCTAAAAAAAAGTAAAAGGAACAAAACAAGATATGAAATTAGCAATTCATGTCTATTTAATTTTAGCAATCCATACAGATTACCTTCATTATGCATCAGTGACAGGATTACTCTTTTCTTCATCCCTAATATAGATTTCAAATGCATCAGCGACGGGGTTAATTATTTGAGAAATGAGTTCTGTTGTTTCAAACCCT
Organism: Carica papaya; assembly: GCF_054855325.1. Classification (NCBI taxonomy): domain Eukaryota; kingdom Viridiplantae; phylum Streptophyta; class Magnoliopsida; order Brassicales; family Caricaceae; genus Carica; species Carica papaya. The sequence continues at coordinate 31,750,329 of NC_142311.1, forward strand.
TATTGGAACTCACCTATTTTTTCCCCTATCAATACCATCTAGTCTTACGTTCAGATTCATGGTTTTAAGAGTATTATTGTGCTCAACAGAAACTTGATGGAAGCAAAATCAGGCCAAAGAGAACAGGAAAGAGCGTATTTTCAATTCTTGATCTGAACACTATAGTGCTCCACTAATCTAACACGTCATCCGCCTTTGAGGATCCATCTTGTAGCTCTTCCAACCAAATTTTCAGAGCGAGCGAGCTCACCTATCAAGTTGAACAATTACGAATCGACATAACATAAGAGATAGGAAGATGAGACAGAGAAAATTACAAAAGAAAATTAGACAACTAAGAAATGACGTCGTTTGAGATTAGCAGAAGAAGATGAAGCAGAGAAAATTACAAAAGAAAATTAAATAACTAAAAAATGACGTTGTTGAACCAGCGTGGCAGAAGAGATTAGAAGAAGACAGAGAGAAAATTAGAAAAGAAAACTAGGCAACTAAGAAACGACGTCGTTTCCGTAGGTTCACTTTCTATTTTGCCGCTTTTTTTTTTATTTTTTTTTTCTTTTTCTTCCTACTGCAAATGGCGTCTTCATCCCTATCCATAAACTGTCTCTACTCTGCTCAAGCTCTAGCTCGCCCGAGGACCCGAAACCCTGCAAAACCCTCTAATTCGAAACCAAAACCATCCTCTAAAACCCTCTGCCCTGACTCTAACCATCATCACCATGCCCAACTCAAATCCCGACGAACACCCGGCCCTCAGCCGGTCAGCCTATCCGGCGGCGAAGCTACCACCTATACTCGCCTCCCTCCAAAAGAGGATTTCTCCGTTCCTTCTCTGTCTTCTTCTCTTGCTTTCTCGCCAGAAGTCAGGCTCTCTGATTCAGATGTAGCAAAGTTCACTACAGAGAATAAAATTGGCAGCTTGAGTACCGAAGACGATGAAGAAGAAGAGGAGGTCGATCAGGAGGGAGGGAGTGATTATTCCTTTGGGGTGAATCATGGTCGATTTGATATCTTTCCAGGAAATTTGGGTTCTAGCGATGAGGATGAATTGGATGAGGTTTACGGCAGTGAGTATGAAGATATGGTGTTTGAGGTTAACGGCGGTGCGGTATATAATTACGAAAACGGAGATGGTGGTGATGATAATGGGGAAGATGGAGTTAAGGATGGAGAAATGGTGAATTTATCTGATTTGGAGGATGATGTTCAGGTGAAGGAGAAGGGGGTTCCCGCGGTGATGCGGTGCTTTGATAGGGCAAAGGTATATGTAAAATCTGGGGATGGAGGGAACGGTGTAATGGCGTTTAGGCGGGAAAAGTATGTGCCTTTAGGAGGACCATCTGGTGGAGACGGGGGGAGAGGTGGGAATGTGTATGTTGAGGTTGATGGGTCGATGAATTCATTGCTGCCTTTTAGGAATAGTGTACATTTTAGAGCCGGGAGAGGGGCTCATGGGCGGGGGAGGATGCAAAATGGGGCAAAAGGAGAGGATGTGGTGGTGAAGGTGGCACCTGGCACGGTAATCAGGGAAGCAGGGAAGGAGGAGGTGTTGTTGGAATTGTTGTATCCTGGACAACGTGCATTGTTGTTGCCTGGTGGGAGAGGGGGAAGGGGGAATGCTTCATTTAAGTCCAGAACAAATAAGGTGCCTAGAATTGCTGAAAATGGTGAAGAGGGTCCAGAAATGTGAGTTATTTTTTTATAATCTGTTTGATTACTGTTGGGTGCCTTTCATTGTTTTTTGGATTCTTGGTTACCTATATATTTTTTGTTTGAATATCCACTGATTTTGTGTGTCTGGTTTGGGAAGAAACGTTTTCAAGGTTGCATTTTCATACTTTTTCCATGAGTTTTTATTATTCTTCAATCATAGGTTGGCATGAACCTGATTTTCTTCTGGATGCTAGGGACAAAATATTTTAAGGTTAAATATCATGGGCATGTGCTCTGATATCCTCATAGATCAATACTGAGAATAAAGTACAGTTGCTTTACAATAAAGAGAAATGAAGTTAGTCCAAAGTGAGGAGGCAAATATGCTAAGATATTCCATGAACAGATTAAGGATTTTCATGTTTATGTCATGTGTTCCTCTTGGGTTTGTATTCATTTTAGGAATATTGGTATTTTATATCAGGTGGTTGGAATTGGAACTAAAGTTGGTCGCCGATGTTGGAATAGTGGGTGCTCCAAATGCAGGAAAAAGCACACTTTTGGGTGTGATAAGTGCTGCTCAACCAACAATAGCAAATTACCCTTTTACAACTTTACTTCCCAACCTTGGCGTGGTTTCATTTGACTATGATTCTACAATGGTGGTGGCAGATTTACCAGGTTTGCTTGAAGGAGCACACAGGGGTTTTGGTTTGGGTCATGAGTTTCTTCGACACACTGAAAGGTGTTCTGCCCTGGTATTTGCTCTATGTCCAAATAACTACTGTTGCAAATATAAAATTATTAGTCTCTTAATGGATGATTACATATTTAAACCTAGTATTTTTAGCTTTGTATTGTTTTTTTTAAGTAAAAGAAGACAACATTATTAAGATGAGAAGGAAAAGTACAGCAAGGGAGAAAGAGAAATCCTCGCCATAGAAACAAAAAAATAAAACCCCCAAACAGAAAAGCAAAAGTAAAAGATGAAAAAAGTAGACAGTAGAAAAGCTGCAAGCTGTATATAGATATATCCCAGTATCATTGGAGATTGATGATGCAAATATCTGTGAAGAAACCATGGTTTAGCTCATATGGACGCCAAAAAACTCGCCCTCTCCCTCAGCTCGGAATATGAAGTGTAGAGATTTGGGTAAAAATATTTTCTTTATTTTCTACTCCTTGTTGTGTTATAGACGATCCATATATATATATATATATATATACAAATTTTCCCAGTACAAATAGGAAAAATTACCCTTATAGTAGAGATTCTAAATAATTACAACATTAATAGGGAAATTAACTATATAGAAAAATATCACAATTATTTAGGAAACCAAATATTTATGTCAACATGAAGAAATCCTGTTATTAAAAACTCTTGAATTGTGCATCAACCAGATGCACCAGAGACCTGTGAACAGCACCCCTGCCACAGGAGTTTGGCAGCCTTCCGAATCCAATCCTCTTTGATAAACATGCACAAAAAACTATTCATTGTTGGAGGCAATACCCAACTACATTCAAACATCCTAAGCACATCAGTTCTCAGCCTTCAAGGCACCTTGCAATATAGGAACAAATGTACATGTGTTTCCCCCCTTGAAGCACAAAACACAGACACTGGGAGAAAGAGCATGATTAGGATGACGGATTTGGAGCAGATCAATTGTGTTAAGCTTTTGATGAGTCATCATCTATGCAAAGAACCTCACCTTAATAGGAATAAGAACTTTCCAGAATCCTTTAGCAACAATCATAACCGGGTTGGTGGGGTTATTTATGAGATAATCAAATAAAGATTTGCGAGTAAAAATGCTAGAGATGTCTAAGGTCCATAATCTTCGGTCGGGCTGGAGGGAAATGGTAAACTTTGCGAAGGCTTTCAGCAGGACCAAAATGTTTAGGTCTCTCTAACATAAAGATTATGAGATAAATGGAGGTTCCAAGATGTTTTACCCTCCTGTGTTGTTGTAAAATAGGATATGAGAGCTTGAGGACTAGAAGAAATCATGTGCAACCTTGGGAATTGAGGCTAGTGATGGGTTGCCTAACCAACAATCTTCCCGAAATCTCAAATGTGGAGCCATTTCCTACTTGGAATCGGGTGTGAGGTAGGAAGAATGTGGAGCCATTTCATGGACCATTATGAGTAACAAAAATTGCTCGATTTTGTACGATAACTCCAAAAAATCCTCCATCCAGAATTCTCTACTGTAACCCCAGAGCAGATTGTGTGGCATAAGTTTAGTTGATTTGAAAATTGAATCATAAGTCCAATCTACTTTCTTCCTGTCTCTGTCATCATGATTGGTGCATGGCCTCTGCCTGAGTTGTTCGGCAACTTCAGCTCCTGGTCTCTCCACACTATTGGGAAGAAGCAACATCCCTGTCAGATTCCTTCCCTCTGCCTCTTTTGGCTTCTCTTTGCCCTGGTCCAGAAAAGTCACAGAAGACAGCACGCGGCCATGTTCATCTGCTCTCTTCCTCGAGGCCCCTCTAGAACAGACCTTGTTGACTAATACTGACCCCCTGAACTCAGCTATTTCCAGGAACCTCCCACGTTCATTCTTATTTATTGCAGCATGCATATACCCTTTCCCCACTCCGCAGACTAGTTGTAAAGTAAACCCTCTGCTGCTGATGTTTTGAGGCAGTTACAAAGCCACCCTGCCTCCCTGATGCCAGTTCTGATTGTAAAACATTGCCGCTTCTCATGTGCACTGTCCCCCTTTGCCCCATTTGTTGTCATCCTCCCTTCTTACTATGAAAGACTTCCTCCCTAACATGAATTTCCAAAGAGTCCCCCATGGATTCCCATAATAATGGTTAAATGGCAAAATATTGGAAACGTTATCAAGCTAAGCTTGGTCTCCACGGCAAAGCTGTTTTCCTGACTATGAGGCCATCAAAAACCACTATAAACCACTAGGTTTTCATCTTCAAATGCCATTAGAAAAACAATTTGCCATGTTTGCAGCCTTCACTTCATGTTTGCAAGTGGTTAGGTTACAGTCAATTTTCCTTCAGTTAGGCGTCCCATTCTTCTTATTCAAGTCAAATTTTTAAGCTTTATATGTAGATTATCTAATGCTATATTGTTGACCAAGTTCTGTTAACCATTTGTTGTATGGACTCTTGGGGATCAGTTGGGTAATGCCCAGTACTATAAGGGATGAGATCTGGGATTGGAAGGGTATTAGTGGTGGGAAGAACATGTGGTTCTCATTCCCCTTGCTATATTTCGGTGGTTTGAAAAGAAAGAAACAAGAGAGTTTTTGGAGGGTGGAAGCCAATTTCGATAGGGTTAGAGATAAATAGTTCCACACCTTGGGTTTTTTTTATCATGGGTCATCTTTTGTATTCTATGGAGGATTTTGGGAATGTTAGTGATATTCTATTTGACTTGTAAATAGTTTTGTACATGGGTTGGCATCTCTTTGTTGCTAATAAATAATGATACATACCATACTTTTTATTTCAAAAAAAAAAAAATTAATAAATGAAACTCTTGTTAGCACCTTCCTTGATCACCATGAACCCGTTTTGGGTCCTGGACCAATTATTTTTTTGACTATTCTTTTCTCATTTCTCTACCTCTTAGCTTAAATGAGTGCTGGTGTAGGGTTTGCAATTAATAAAATGTTTATTTTTTGGGACATGTAGGTGCATGTGGTTGATGGCTCAGCACCGCAACCAGAATTGGAATTTGATGCTATTCGTCTTGAGCTTGAATTATTCAGTCCTGAACTAGCTGAGAAGCCCTATATTGTTGCTTATAACAAAATGGACATTCCAGAGGCATACAACAATTGGCCGTTATTTAAGGAACGTCTACAAGCTCATGGGATTGAACCATTTTGCATGAGTGCAGTGAAAAGGGAGGGAACTTATGAAGTGATTTGTGCAGCATATGGGCTTCTGCAAAAGAATAAAGAAGCCAGCAAAGAGTTTGAAGGTCAAACTTCTCATAATTCTCCTAGCTACCTCCCATATAAGTGATTCATTAAATCCTTCTTATTTTAATAACTAGGCCTGAAAAAGCTCCATATTTTTAGGATGGGAAGATCCAATTAATTTGAACCATGTAGCAGATAAGGTGCATAAGCAGCGAAGCACTTCCATCAATGAGTTTGAGATTTTTCATGATAGTGCTACCAGTACTTGGCATGTAGTTGGATCTGGATTGCAACGTTTTGTTCAGATGACAAACTGGCGGTAGGTTAACGATTGTGTATTTTGATTCTTACTGGGTACTCTATTGCATCAAATGTCAACATTATTTTCATTATTTATCTTCCTGGAAATGATTGTTTACAAATAATAGGGAACATCCCTTTAAATTTGGATTTCATATTTCTATTTTTTATCTTTTTGCAAATTATTGTTTTCAAGTTATAGGACATTCTTTTAAAGTTGAATTCTGCTCATTAAACGTCCTATAGGTTTGTTTCCTTCAAAGAAAATTTTAAAAATTTGTTTGTTGAAGTTGGTGACAAGTAGTTACTTATTTATAGAAGGTTTACAACAACTGTTCACTTAGATAGTAACAGGTGTCGGCACAAGAAACAAGTTAGTACTTTGTTGAGTTGAAATTGATTCTCTTGGAATTTTCTGAATCTTGCTGCAAGCAATTCGTAAAATTCGTCAAGTTACAGGTTCTTTGTTTGATTTAAGTTTTTTATCTAGTTCACTTTTATTTTTATGAAGTTTCAAGTTATGTATCCTTCAACTTGAGGGGGTGATAGTGAACAAGAATTTTTTTCTATTTTAGTCTATTATGGGATAATAGGATATTTTGCGCATAGGCATTTCTATATAGTCAATGTCCCTATAGAGTTAGGTTTTCTTCTTAGTTTCTTATTCTTTGTGATAGAAATTCCTATAAATATGATTTACTATTCCTTCAACATAATAACAGAGCACTTTACAATTTAATTTTAGTTACTCTTCTACCTAGATGACTAGGAATAGCTGTAGAGGCAGTGAACAAAACCATGAAATTTACTAAACTGTTGCATCTGTTGCCTAATATCAAGTTGGAGGAATAAATTATAATATGATAATGTTGATCATCATTATTTTGATACATGATATTACAATATGATCATAATACATGATATTTATTGGATACCTGTGAATAAGAGTAGGAAAACTAAAAATTGAACCAAACTATGCAGAGTTTTGACTATGTAGGGAAAGATATTGTTGAAGAGAGAGGAGAGAGATTTCTGAGCATATTCAAATGGTTCTTTACGCACGTATATACTAGTTACCTATACATAGAAGTAACTGTATATATTTACAAAAGTAAAGGCAAGTACTCAAGGATCAACGTCATGAAGCAAGGTATACAGAAGGAAGTAAAACATTTCTGTGCCATTTATCTGTATTCAACCTCTGCAGTAGACCTAGCTACTACTAACTCTTTTTTATTCCTCCAAGTAACCAAGTTGCCTCCACAAATGTGCAATAGTCAGTTTGACCTCCTGTCATCAGGAGATCCAGCCCGATGTGCATCGCTAAAACGTTCTACCTTGATGTAATTTTGCTTGAAAAAAGTAAGCTTTTTCCAAGGGAAGATTTTCAGATATCTGAGAATTCAATAAATTGCATTTTTTTATGGTTCTTGGGGTTCATTCACGTACTAGTTTATAATTACAGATAAGCTATATCAGGCCTTGTATGTGGTCAGTAGAATAGTGTTCCACCTAGTCTCTGACACCTCTCAACTTTAATTGGCTTATCATGTTGCAGTTTTTTATTGGTTTTAGTGGGAGAGTCGGTTGGCTTACAATCCAATATACTAGTTTCTTCTAGGAGATCCAAAATGTATTTTCGTCTGAGACAGAAAACGCTGCAGGACAGTGCAGTAGAGCAGGTGTGGCTGGAGACAAGAAACGCACAGCTTGGTGATGGTAGGGACTCTGCTGCTAAGTAGAGCTGCATCTAGTTAGTGCAGTAGAGGCTTCCGGGCAGTGGCAGGAACTTTGCACGACTTAGCACAGCTGATCGTTGGTGGCAGAGCAGGCGGCTAGAGCAGGGTGGTGCTGATGGAGCAGGCAGTTGGAGCAGTGGCTGAAGCAGGTGCAGACTCAGTTATGAAGGGAGGTTGTTGAGATTTCCTGCTACAAAGGCTGGTGATGGATTTTAGGGATGTTCTTTTTTAATTCGGGCAATAAAGGTCAGGTTAGGGTTTATAGAAAAACATTAGAATATTTGTCTTATAACTCTGATACTATGTGGTAGAATAGAATATTATGATATTATTGAATAATTTGACCCTATATATATAAACAAGTATGTGTAAAAAAGGGAGACCTTAAAAATTAAGTACATAGCTATGTTTTTACTAATCTACTCTTGTACAAAATAATTACATATATACATTTTCAACTAGCTATGAATAGAGCTTTGAAATTAAATCTTTCAACAATCCTATCAGATTTTTGTTTCCCAGTAAACACTCACCTGTAGCCTATTGTTTTTTTCCCCAATAGAAGATTGAAAATTGCCCATAACTCGTTCTTTATCAATGCACTCCTCTCTTAAACCATTAGCTTTCTTCTGCTTTGGATTCCTCAAAGTTTCTTGCCAAACTTGTGGAATAGAAACAAAAGAAAACGATGGTACGAAAGCTTCCATAGGAAGGTGATAGTGAATTATATGAGGCATAAGTAGGTACAAGGCATTTAGTAGAAGTACGAGTCCCTTTTTTAATAGTAATGGGAGCATTAAGATCATCAGTACTAGAGAGAAAATTAGGAGCTATTGAATTCACGGTGTTTCTTTATGATCTGAAGCCAATGTCTGGGTTGGCTGGCAGCTCAACCGTCTTGTGTCTGTGGTAGTAAGTTCTTTTATCGTTCCTATCTAATCTACTGCACTCTAGACTGTTTTGGGCTGTCATCCTTATCAGTAGGGACAGAGGTAACAGTAAGTAGAACCGCATCCAGTAATTGAGAGAGGAAATTTTCCTTATTTTCACGAGTCCCCCTAAAGAGCTGGCTGTAAAAAAAGGAAATGTGATTCAAATTCCGAAGGGGGAATTTCATGCTAACAAATAAATAGGATTTATAGCTTTTTGTCTAGCAGAATATCCAATAAAAGCATACCTGAGAGTCCGAGGTTCTAATTTTCCCATACTTCCACATTTAGAATAAAAGCTTCCTTTTCTTCCTTTTCTATAAGCTAATGACTCATGATGTGTTACTCAACTTATGTTTTGTTACAGATACGTTGACTCGGAGAAGAGGTTCCAACATGTTCTGGAAGCATGTGGTGTGAATAAGTCCCTAAAGAAACTTGGGGTCAAGGAAGGTGACACAGTGATTGTTGGAGAGGTGCATCACAATATCCTGCTGGCAATATCTTGTGTTTCCTATGATAGCTCTAGCTTGAACCTAATTGATGTACTTAAAAATATAAACTGCACCACATGATAGCTGCATGTGTTTGAAGTTAGGTTTTGTGAACACTAGGGGTTAGGATGTCATTGTGGTTACTTGCACATGACACATTCAAGAGCATGTGTTTCAGGCAATTCATATAGTAGATTCTGGACACTTTTCAGAAATAAAGCTAGATGAAGTTTGTTATTTTTACATCCAGGGTTACATTATAAGGTTATTAGGCAGAGAGATCATTGCAATTCTATGCTTTTCATTGTGTACAACCAGATAATTCATCTACAAACTTATAGAACATGTTACATCATTTAATCTAAACATGATCATATTTATTCCTCTCTGCTTCCTTCTAGATGGAGAGTATTTGGCATGATTCCGACGAGAACTCTGGAGCATCAAATGTGAAGAAGGGTTCAGCAGATTCAATCAGATGGCCTCAGTGGAAGTAATCTGCCAATGTTTCTCGAGGCAAATTGATGCTGGTTCCTGCAGGTATGATAGATAAATTTTTCTTTTCCTGAAGTTAAGTTAAATAGCAGCTAAAATGCAGAAACTTTGTTGCATGTCCATCATGCAACACAATTTATTTAGGCTTTTCGCTCCTTTACCACTTGTTGAAATTTGGTTTGATATCACTTGCTAACAATTTGCTTAGATAAAATTTAGGATTGCAATAGATCTAGGTGTGAGAAAAATTAAACTAATAGAATTACAAGAGGACAAAGTAACATGAAATATGCTGCTAAACAAAATTCTGCCTTGGGTTGTTATTGTTGAGTTACGTTGCTCTATTGAGCTTTCTCGTTACAAAAATGAAAACACAAATAGGTTTTTTAGCGACTTACTTGGTAGGGGTCGTTGTCCTCTATATGCTTAAAATCTGTCATATTTGCATAGGACCACTTGAGCAACAAGTGGAGCATGTCACTTTTTGAATTAAAATACAAATAGGTATATATAGTCTTAATGTTGCCGCCATTGTCAAACCTCCTTAAGCCACATTAACTGCAAACACTAATTGATCTTATTCAAATGTTTTTAACCATTATGCCTTTCCAAGGGTTTTTCACGTGTGCTAACTTAAGCTAAGTGTGCCATCATTTAAAGTACAATTGCAAATTGTTTTATGAACTTTACTTGATTTGTTTTTCCGGCACAAGGTTTCTGATATAATGGTGGCAAAACTTGGTATGCTTTGTTCTGCTATAAAAGAGAGGATTTTGGTCATAGTGATGGCAAACGTATAATGACAATATATTACAGGAAGAGTATCTTGTTGTGGATCAAACAAAATTCTTCTTAACCACACTGCTTCACGTTATGCATTTGCTGCTGCAGTAAACTCTATACTTCTGCTCATAAAAGTTCTATAGCTTTTGCTTTTTAGATGACCGTGAAATTCTTTTTTAAACTCATGCCATATATCTAAATGTGCTTTTTCCATCATCAATTTGACTCTATCCAATCACTATTTTTATAATCAACGAGGTTTGGTTTCTTTTTCGTTGGCAATGTTTGCAGCAACAGCAATGATGAGGAACATAGAGATGTTCACAAAGCTCGATGAAAAATTGAAGTATGAAGTAAAGTTTGGTTGGAGAACTTCATCAAGAGAAAATGTTTGCTTGGAGAAGGCACTGTTGGGGAAGGAGGTAACATTAAACTTTTGCATAATGTCTGTTATGTTCTTAATTTGGTTCAAAATTTATTAAATGTCAAATAACTACTGAAGAAAGAATATAAGTTAAATTTTTTACGATATTGCCTGATAATTGATAAGTAAATAGATATGATCAAGGGAAAGTATGGAAGCATTGCAATTGAACATTTTCTCTTATTCATGCCTCTTAATAGAAATATGGATACTAGGTTATCTACTAATACCAAGAAAGATAAAACTCGTAAAGGCTATTTACGAAGATGTCCTTGTCTTTTTTGGCTTGAGCTCTAAAGTGGAGGAATTTTGAGAATGCTTCTGATTTCTACTTCAAGGGGTAAACTTCTAGTGTAATCATTAATGAAGAGAATAAAATATTAAATATATAGTTTTGAAGAATGGTGTTGTTAGTCCATAGATGTATGCATGCACGCAGTAACTCCCCAGAATGTTCATAGAAATGCAAAAGCAAAGCATTTTGTATGAAATATAGCATTCAAAAACTTCATCTTTTAGGCAATCCAACACCTATATTTTTCTTCTTTTACATCGTCAATCCCTTGTAAGTCGAACTTCCATATTGTAGATGCCGCATATATGATTCACCTGTCTCATTTTAATTCTGAAATGTGTGCTTCTCATTCAATGACATAATAATAAGAGGAAATATTGTATCCCAATTCCTGTGTACTATTTTAATGATTATATTTCTCCTCTTTTTAATCATTGTGCAATCAATGAATATTTGTTCTTCATTAGGAATTAATAAATTCTGAGCTAAATCAGAACCAGAATAGGCATCATGCATAAATTTAGTGTTTATCTCACTTATTCAGCACCTCAATTGTGCCTTTCTCCATCTTGAAGCCTACTTAGTTTTGTAGGTTTACCTGACCCGCACAAGGTTAGATATAGTTTTCCATCTTGAAACTCTTGAACTGTAGCTACTACATGTCCAAAACTTGGTGACAGATTCCTTAATATACCCCCTTTTCACCTTCTGTTGTGTTGCAGGAGTTATTATACATTTTTACCTTCATCTTCTGGCTAAAATTTAATCAAATTTTCGTTATTTAGAGTTTAACATGGATTGCTTTCAAAGAAATTGGGATATTATTATTATTATTATTATTATTTTTTGCTCTTATAGGGCGATTTGGTCGAGCTGGTTGAAAATTTACTTGGGATGTAATTTGGGATTTGAAATTAATCTTGCAGCATGAAAAATTAAGCTTAAAAGAGGTTGTAATTCAACTACAAAAATTATTATAACATATGTACGTGATTACTATAAGCTATAATTTAATTGTTTTATTTTAGATGTTAAAATTAATAATTTTGAAGACGTCAAAATAGAAAACAGAAAAAAAAAAAAAAAAAAACTGTTTACAATGTACTCTTTCTTATGATTAAATTCAAACGGACACAAATTCCAAACTTGATTTTCTAATAAATCAACCCAAAAAAAAAAAAGAAGAAGAAAAGAAATTGTTACCGGCACAATAATTTCCTGCAGATACGGAATTATGATATAAATAGAGAGCAAATCTCGTGGATTGAGCTCTAAAACAAGTACAAAGGACGCCGTCACTCTCAGCCGTCCAATCCAAATCAAGCGTCTCCTAATTGAATCTTTGACCAATCCGCTCCTCCTAGATTCGGTTTCACTGTTCATCTCCTTCTCTAACCAATCCCCACCCCTACATCTTACCTCCGATCTTCGTCTTCCGATCCTCGAGACGCGTCAGAACGGACCGTCTTTCTTTTGCCACGTCATCCCCGGCTCCCAGTGTTTCTGTCCGAATGCGTGGCAACAGTGTCCACGTGTTTGGCCCGCCCCCTCCCACTCGACCCACGTTGTACTGGCGTACTAGGTTTACTGCCCTCATTGTGCTTACGTGGCTGTATCTAATTGGTTGACTCGACAACCCCGCTTCTGTTGTTGAACATGAAATATCCAAACTGTTTGAGATCTGTCCAAGAAATATATATATATATATATATATCCACGACTAAAACAATGAAATGGAATAATATTAATTTTATAAAATTTAAACGTATAATATTGAAGTTTCGATTATTATTATTATTATTATTATGAGAAAATCAATTCGATACTACTATTTAATAAATCAATTATGTTAGTAAAAATTTTGGATTTGCAAAATAATAATTACAAATTCGTCTTCGTAGTAGAAATTAATCATTGCAGGCGTGAAGACGATGAGATTAATTGAAACAAACACCATCAACTTCCTGAGAATGCTGAATCTACAGTACCTGTAAAAAGTTGGTAAAAATACTTTTTAATATACGGAACCAACTGCTAATCAAGCAGTGATCAAATTATATTAACAATTATTAGTCGGTCTCTAAACAAAAAAAAAAAAAAAAAAAAAAAAAAAAATTACCATTAGTAATTTATCTTTTAACTACACACCACAAAAAGTTTATAATTAATTGTTCAACTTATAACTCTTTGTTACATGGTAAAATTTTAATGCACTATTTAAAAAAAAAAAATCTATGAACTCATATTCACAAAAAAAAAAAAAAAATCAATTAATTAATTAATTAACATTTGTAGATAGCTTGAGCTCCTTTTCACTATTTTCAAAAGTCAAAGAGGCAAACATATATACTACATATAGTATACCGAAAACTAAATAGCAATTTAAAGTAATTAGGCACGTAAACACTACTTAATTACAATTACTTACACCATATACTTACATATATACACACACACACACACATATATATATATATATATAGGTCTACTACAATAGATTCATCTAAGAAACCAATCATTGCAGAAATCACCTACATAACATGGACGCACCATGCTTCTGTAATAGTCACCCCTATATCAGTGGGTGCGATCAGCTACTATATTATAATATAAAAGTATGTGTGTGTCTGTTATATCAATAAATTTTAAATTAATTGTTGTCACTATATATATATATATATACACACACACATAAAATATAGTAAAAAACTATGGTAAGTTATATTATTTTTTTCTTCAGATATTTCTTAATATTCATGCATAAATCTCTTTATAATATCATAGATAAAATTTAATCATAACATCCAATTATATCATCATTGAGCTACATAAATTCTTTTTTTAAAAAATAAAAAAAAAAAAAAAAACAAAGAACAAAACGCATATAATCTAAATAATTAAAAAATCATTAATAAAAATTTTATTCTAACGTTTTAATTATTTTAAGATAATAATATTGTACTTGAACTAATCATTTAATGAAATTTTATTGATAATTTTATTAATAAGAACGAAATAGTGTAATGACGAGTACATAACAGTTAGATATAGTAAAACTTTACGTTACATGCTAATTAATCTCTACATACATACATACAAACACACACACACACACATATATATATATATATATATATATTAGTGGTTGCTAAGTGGGTGGCCACAAGTCATGTTTTTGACTACTTGACTTGAAAAGACCCAAAAAAAGGGAAGGAGGGGGGAAGGGGGGCAAAATCAACACAGCAAGATGGGACAATTTTTTTATGATACTAAATTTAATGTAAATAAAGTATAGTTTTATATATATATATATATATATATTAGATGTATCGTGTTATATGTATGTATATATATATAAATATGTATTATGTATTATGAAATATGAGTTGTATATGTGTGATGAGCATTGGCCACTGTTATCTCTCCCACAATCTCCTGTTCTGGCTCGTCAAAGTCCAAATTCTACAAGAAAGAAAGAGATGTAATCTTTTTCCCTAAATTCCGGATGACCAAAATAATAATAATAATAATAATAAAGTGAACGTAGTGTGTTTGTGTGGTCTTGGAGAATGTGTAAAATTCTCATATTCCCACCAAAATTAACAAAAGTCCCACAACAAAACTTCAAGAGGCCCCTACACCCTCCCAAAATATATATATATATATATATATATATTTCAAATGGGTCGTATTTTTTTTTTTTTTTTTCATTAGAATAGAAATATATGTATGTATATATCCCTCTAAAAAGCAAAATTGTATATGGGTTTCGATTGAATATAAGATAAAAATACAATAATTATAACAGTAAAAACATGTTAAAGAAGATTATATTTTTGAAGTATTATGGTTTGCTTCCTTAATCCTTTAATTAGCTTAAAGTCCTTCTTGTTCTCTGACAGGTTACGTGGAATAAGGAAGATTCTATTTAGCAAGTTTGAATTACTTCCACCTCTTCATTTGTTTTTGTTCTTCTTTTAATTGGGTTTCTGTATGCATAAGGATTGAGCGTATGTATACATATATATATATACATGGGTGTGTGTGTGTGTGTGTATTATATTGAAAAGCATGTGGTTTGTGGGCAAGTACTTGTCCTCTTTCAAGAGAGGGTTGGACGTGTAGAGCTTATTCATGTCCTACAAAAAGTATCATAGTGGAGTAGTCAAGGGTGGTCATATATTTCTAATTAATTCATTTAATTCCTAAAGAATTTTAAAAACAATTAATTAAGTTATACAATTTTTAATCTCTCTTTTTTTCTTATGTCATATTCAATTTTTTTTTTAAAAAAAGATTAATTTGTTAATTAATGAAATAAATTATACTAAATTTTATTTTCTAAGACAAATTTAAAAACCCATTTTTTATATTGACCTAATACATTTAGTTTTTTTTTTTTTTTTTTACTTCTCTTTAATATTTTTTTAACAAAATACAAATAATTAAATTAAAATGCACTTTTTTACTTCCTAAAACTAATCATTAAGGACTTTGACTGGTGTTGAATAATTAATTATGATTTCGATTATATTTTTTTTATTAACAGATGTATTTTGTATTTTTTATTCTGATCGTAATAAATTATCAAAACATAGAATACTATACGCTTGGATCAAACAATGTGTTTATTTATGCTATTGATTTAGTTATCTTATGGTATGTCAAAATATTAATATAAATGCTACATAAATTCAGGTTAGAAACATGATATAATTAAATTGGATCGTTGTTTATAATAAATATCACGACATAAAATTTGATATGTTCTTGTTATCATTACACACATAAAATATATATATGTATACATAGATTATACCACTTTACACTAAACTTATTTAAATTTTAATTTCATTGTGTTAAGTAATTAATTATAATTGATGATACTAAAATTATAGCTGAAATTTAGTATTTATAAATTTGTTAGGTGCATGATTAATTAGAATAGAGCATAATAATGAGCACATGCCAAGCATTAGTACAAATGAGAAATAGAAAAAAACAAATTACAAGCAAAAAATAAAATAAAAGAGATTGACCCATTTGAGTATTAGTCATTGCTTTCTTGTCATTTCCAATGCAGTTTAGGCATGTGATGTTAACCAAATAGCATTACATATGTATGTATATATATATATATATATATACATATTATATACTTAATATACTTCCCTTGAAGGAACTCCTAATTTAATCCAACTTGTTTTCATTGCCCTTTTGACTTAGCCTTTTCTTCTTTACTTTTGGAGATCAAATACAGCCTATCCATGTCTCCTCCATTTTCATATATACACATATATATATATATATATTACTAAAAAGGCAGTTTTGCAAGGAACTCGAAAAATATGCAATGTCCCACACCATAACTTTTTCTTGAACCTTTTCTTATCTCTAAATTATCTTTCAAATCCTATTTTTACATTCTTGTAAAACATCTTTGTATCTCACCTACTATTAAGAAGAGACCACCATTTTAAACTTTATAAATTTTATTTACGTTCATGTTTATATCATCAAATCATCCATCCTTTCAATTAAATTAATAATTTACTTGGGTTATTTTTTAAATAAATTAAGAATTTTTAGACAAATTTGAAATAAATGATTGAATTCTATTCAAAAGTTTATTTTATAAATATAATAATTTTCAAGTCAACCTCTAGAATGGGTTTGCCCAAGGTATGATATATGTATAATTTTCTCTCATGACTAGAAATTACATACGTAAATACACATTCATATATAAACACCCACAGTAGGATATCCAGTGTATGTATGTATGTATGTATAAATAAATCAAGTCTTATAAACTGACAAGCAACACACAGCCAAAATAACCTTGACTTTATGGGTGACTATGAAGGGAAACCCTCTCGATTGTTGTTGTACTTTAATGCTCAAATATTTGCAGGTTAATTACAAAAGGAAGCCTTAATTATCTTTGGTAATTCATATGTAGAAATTCATATATATATATATATATATATCTCTTAACTGCTCCATTGAAAAATACATGAAGAAGACAAGAACTCCCAATTGATTTTTTTTTTTTAATCGACATAAAATACGGAGTCTCCCCATGTGCATAATATTAATTACATTATTTTTGGTGTAATATTTTTAATTAATTCAGATAAAAATAAATAAATTCATATTAAAAATATTTGTAACCTAATTTCAATATAGTACTGAAAAATTACTTATCGTAAATTTTTTGGTAGACCCAAGAAAAAAAAAATTAATTTTAGTAATTACCTAACCCTAAGAAACTATAAATATTATATAATTCAAGGTGGTGATGAAATTAGTCAATGATAAATTTAGTAATTAACAATCATATAATTAATTAAAGTTAATTATCTTGAGAATTTCAAGGTGTGTTTTCCAAATTTTGTTGTTTTATATGTCCAAAACAATAATCCCACCATCAACCACTCTAATCATGGTTAATTAATTTTTATTAATTATATAATTCTTATGATTTTGACATTCCTATAATTACAATTTTTTTATTAATAAAAATTTAACATTAAGATTATAATTGTAATTATGTTCGTAGCCCAACAAGCTATTGAGTGTCAATTTTTAGATAGATCCGCTGGCTAGTACTACCTATACATACATATAATATATATATATATATATATATATATATATATATAGGCTAAGTAATTAACCCGGATTACACCTGACTTGATTGCTTTTAATATCGAATTTTGTTATATAATTTAATTAGTAGTTTAATTTTCCTTGTAGCTTGCATTAACATGATGTAATATTTACATCATTAACAATAATATATAGTGATCATAACTAGGGTATTTATAAGCAAAATGTTAATTATATGTTAATGAGGTTTCATTTTCTTAATTAAATATTTTCTTAATTCATTTGTGCCTAAACTATTAAAAATTTTCCTAAAAAATGTTTTAGTTCTCTAACGGATGAGTTCAAATATTCTTTTAAGCTAAGATCTTAGATCATGTTAAACTTTATGCCTTTTAGAAAAAAAAATTAAAATTCATATATATTTTAATTAATTACGTAATATATATATATATTAATTACAATATAATAAAAATACTTAATACAAACATACAATCTTTTATAAAAAAAAAAAAATAAACGTAATATCTATTTATTCAAATATTTATTAACTAATATGAAAATCATGAGTCAAACATAACTAATAATATGGTTTTATAATATTAATGTAATTTTATAGCAAATATATATATATATATATATATATATATATAAGACTACGCTTTTTTTTTTTTGCAGTTTTATCATTTAGTTCATCATTTAAGATCTTGTTTTAAGGGCGGGGGGAAAAAAAAAAGAACTAAAAGGTAGAATGGAGTCAAGGCTGGTAAAACTATGTGTTTGTGTGTATACATATATATGTATGTATGTATATATATATATATATGTATATATGTGTGAATGGTTGTTAATTAGAATAGAGTGGAGTAATAATTATATATGATATAGCTAATTATATAGCTATATGATAAATGATTTTGGATTTGAAATTGTACCTTAGAAATAATTAAAATATTATAAGAAAAAGGTAGTATGGTGTTGAAAATAATGACATCAACAAAAATATGTCTTCCTTGTCTTTTTCTCTATTTCCCCCATCTTTATAAGCCTCACATTCCCATAATTTCATATCACCCAAAACCCCCCTTCCTCCATCAAACATTCTCCTCATTCATACCATGGCTGCTTCAAAACCCTCTGATAAACCTTTCAAACCATT
Source organism: Carica papaya (assembly GCF_054855325.1). NCBI lineage: Eukaryota > Viridiplantae > Streptophyta > Magnoliopsida > Brassicales > Caricaceae > Carica > Carica papaya. Next base: position 31,769,111 of record NC_142311.1, read on the forward strand.
CGAATTACCTTCACCTCAAATGGGTAGTTTCGCCCTAATCCAACGCACCACTGCTACCACTACCAGTACTACCACATCTCCGTCTCAGGAGAGACGAGGACGAAGGAAACAAGGTGAGCCGGGAAGGTTTCTCGGCGTCAGACGGCGGCCATGGGGTCGATACGCGGCGGAGATTAGAGACCCGACGACGAAAGAAAGACACTGGCTTGGCACGTTTGATACAGCTCAAGAAGCGGCTCTTGCTTATGATAGAGCTGCACTTTCCATGAAAGGTGTTCAAGCAAGGACCAACTTTGTTTATACTCATAATACCAGTTTCCATTCTCTTCTTTCTCCTAATTTGGTTGATCATCATCAAACACTGATTTTCCCTCCCCCTGCTAATTCAAATTTTCTAACCAATCCTCCTGCCAAAAATCCCGTTATAAATCAGAACAGTACTTCACCTGATCAGCTTAATAAGGGTACTATATTGCATGGTGATGATCGTGATCGTGATCGTGATCGTGATCGTGATCGTGATCATGATCATAACTCAAATATATTGTCATCATCAGTTGATGATTGTTCTAGTAATTTCTTTTTCACTCCAGATGATTCTAACTCTGGTTACCTGGACTGTGTTGTGCCCGGAAACTGTCTTAAACCTCCTTCAAGCTCGCAGAACCATAAAAGTTCTACTGATATTCATATAAATCAATATTCACATTGTGATGATCGTAGCTATTCTTCAGTATTTGATCCTGTAGATGTCACAAGCATGTCAACAATGGGAATATCTAATAACAATGATGATTTCAGTGCTTGGTTTGGTGAGGAAGTCGTCAACATGCAGGGTGGTTTCTGGAGAGATGATGATCATCAGCAGCAGCAGCAGCAGCCATGGGAGTTGAGTTATTATTCTGGTACTCAAGTATCGACGACCATCGTCAACGACGTCGCTTTAGATGGGTGCATTGGGAATAATTTCTATCCGGCCGCCATGGATAATTTTGGAAATGGGGTAATGCTGCCGCAAGTTCAAGCTGCTTCTTCTTCTTCTTGTTCTTCAAAGTCGTGTTCTTCAAAGTCGTGTTCTTCCCCATCATTGCCGGTGGGTCCATTTGGGGAAGTAATGGAATCTGGTTATCCGCTGTTTTGAGAGAAGAAATTTGGAACTAGTAAACTGTGTTTATGTTTTGTGTGGATGAAGGTTTGGGAATTATTGTTGGGAGTAATTTCTGTTTTTTTTTTGTTTGATTTAGTTTTTGCCTTTTATTTGCAGTGTAAGTACACTTAAAAAGTGTTGGAAGCAAGAGATCTGGTCCTAAAAGATGAAAATGGAGGTTGTCTTGTCAGAAAGCTCCTTTAACCAAATATTCATATATATATATATGATCAGAAAATTCATGACCCACCCATCAAAATCACGACATTGACCGCATGAATCATGGCATTTGCTACCTCTCTCTCTCTCTCTTACTACATACATGTATGTATTTATATGAAAAGAAATGAAGATGGGAGTATCACCAAGAATATAATATAAGTACTATATTAATACTATTTCTATTGATTTAATTTTTGAAAAGCAAAACTAAGCTGAACTTGGTTATTTAACGTTGACTATGATATGAGACCTTCAAAATTAAATAAAGCGCATGCAAATACATAGTTCCTTATATATGGGTATCATCATTGGCGCTTGCCAATTTTCTTTTCATTGCACTTTTTGGTCATTGATTAATGCTTCTGGTTTTGATTGTTTAGCCTCTTCTTTTTTACCCATTTTTTTCAAAAAAAAAAAAACCAAGAAAGAAAAAGCTTCAACTTTTCCATGGTGAGATTTTGCATTTGACCATATGTTCCCAACTCCCACCTTATTTCAAAGGCTTATACAGAATGAATATTACTAATGGGTAGTATAAGTAAAACTGGACCAGTACAAAAAAGAAAAGGAAAAGAAAAGAAATTCATCTAGTATTTGAGTAAACTACCAAAGATTGGCAACCATCCAACATAATAGTTTGAAGTCTGGGCCTTTTTAGCCTGAAACCAGTAAGGAGTTCTGCAAGAAGGAAGATCAGATCAGATCACACAAAATTGAGAAATGGTGCCTCCGGATAAATTTACCACTTGATCGAACCCGCCAGATAACTGCCTGACCCCGGTCACCTACATCATTTGCTACAGCAGTAAAATTTAGTGCATCATCACATCAAGGATCAACTACATTCATGAACTAAATCAATTAAAAATAAAGGGAAAATTATTACACAAGATGATTCTTCATATATTTGTAAATTTATCAGTAACCATGTCAAGCATTTGAATTGTCACAACATAACTATATATCTAATTCCATATAAAAATGGCATCATGATGCCTTCTTTAAGTCTCTTTAATGACTTCCCTTTTTCACAACAAACCCCAAACAAAAAAGTGAGGGAAAAAGATCACCTCCTGTCTAACTTCAACTGAAAGCTTGTTCCCAAAATATAGAAAATCTCTCTAAAGGGCACAGTTGATGTAAAAGGATGGATGTTGTTGGCTGATCTTTTTCATTCCATAAAAGATCTAACCATAAATAAACACAACAATCTGAGGTGTAGACATAGATTTTCCTAAAGGTGCTGCTGAGTTCTTTCGTGGTTATTTCAAAGTGGTTTGAAGGCACTATGGGTTTAAAACTTTCCAATGTTGGCAATAGCTTATTCAAGTAAAAAGGATGGCCATATAAGATTATATGGACACAAATGACCTAACTGCTGTGTGCAAGACCTAAATCTCTGAATCAAGATAACAGAGAAATGAGCCTCCTATTTGAGAACTGCACAAAAAATATGTTCTGGTTCATGAAGTTGACCAAAAAGACAAATCATGAGTTGCCTTCTTTTTTTTCTTTAGCTTGAAGTGTGAACCTCTGAGCTACTGCTGCTGCCACCAGTTGACAGGGCAGAACTCTGACCAGAATGTTGCACACTCGACTGAGGGACTGATCCACTCTTTGAAAAAATTGAACCAACTGAGCCGCTAGTTGTACTCACTGATGATGATATTCTAGTGGAACTGAAGTCTCTGCTTGAACTAGAAATAAGTTCTTGCCGCAACTCAGATGATGAGGATGATGGGGCTAAAGTACCAACTGAAGATCCCACAGGGTAGGGAGCCACAGGCATGTCAGCAAGGGAAGATGCAGATGGACTGTAACTTAGGGTTCCCATTGGATGATCAAATTTGCATGCGGCCCCAAACTTGCACGCCCCACGTTGCGCGTAATGCGTGCAGGGTGGTGCTCCCTGATTGTCATTTTAGAAAATTAACAAAAAGTGAGCTGCAGAAGACGCATAACAAATGAAGGCAAATGCAAACATGCACGTGCACCATTTAGAAGTATATGGAATAGAATACTAGGAAACAAGGGAGAAAAGTTGGAAGAATGTAGGCCGTGTATAGAACTTTTGACAATAATAAAACAAAAGAAAAATAGAATCGTAATGCCAGTATCATCACAGAAGTACCAGAATATTTAGCCACAACCAACTGAAACAAAAGAAACAATCCTATAAAAGAACAAAATTCACACTGTTTACTAGCTATGCACTAAAACATATCTTGCCAAATAGCCAAACAAGGATGGCATATAAATCAATAGATAGATTGTTCAACTTCGCATAAAAAGGCCAGATGCAAGATATACATGGAAATTTGAAACCATGGATTCATAGTTAGCACAACAAGTACAAACAGAGGAAACACCAAGTTGTGTAAAACCAAAATTTGAACCACCAGCTCACACAAATAGTCGGAACTTAATCCAAAAGGGGGAAATCAGGAATAGACAAGAGAAGGGAAAGTGAAACTATGGAGAGCCCATCAAGCTACTCCTAGCAAATGAAGGAAAGCATGAAAAGAAAAACACCATTTGTGTTAAAATGTATATCGTAGGAGGTTTCAGAACCACACAGCAACATCAAAAAGCATACGAATACAAGCAGGGGATGAAGGAAAACCACAAAAGGACTTCACATGTGATGGAAATCTGTAACTCAACAATTCTACTCCTAGACATCTGCCCGAAGCATCATAGTGGCTCCATTCTCCCAAAACTCCACCATAAAATCATATGAGTTTATGGTTGATGTTTTCATATACCTGGCCAAGCTGGAAGCAGCCTTAGGAGTTGATAAACTTCAAAATTCAATAAGAATACACTTTTTCCTTCTATTTCCTGAAGTTGTTAAAACTCATGACATCACTAGGCTTTGATCAATGTGAGCATTGATCACCGGCTGATGAGCAAATCAGGAACGAGGAAGTGAAAAATTAGTTTAATTTGAGATTCTTTCACAAATTCAACAGAACATAATCTTCAAGAAAATTTGATGTAAAGACAAAAAGATAACAAGGCTGTTAAGTATGATCAAACAAAAGTGGAGAATAACTTATATTAAGTCACGTAGGACCAAGTGGTGTTCAAAGTTAAAATGCAACCTACACCTTTCTGAAGGCATTCCTATGCAGTTACTCTGTCAGTTATGTCAGCAAAGATAATAGCCTTATAGGTGCAGATGATTTGCTTTACATGCCATAATTTCCAGAAGGATGTGCAAGCTCTCTATATCTCATGATCCATGCTCTGAAGAGTGCACCAAAAACTATGATAAGCTATTCATAGAATTCTGATCCCAAAAAAAATCAACCTATGTCTCGTTTTGCTTGCAAGCTAGAATAATCTCAACACTCTCAGTAGAGACAGCCAGACTATCCAAATGTGCATCTCTCAGCAAAGACTTTTTCCATTTTTCCTTAGTAACAAGAAGAGATCTAGGTACAAAAATGACTTCACTCAAAAAAAAAAAGATACCACGTAAGACGAGTCATGTAGTTTTGCAGCTTTCTATCCTCAAGAATACAATAGCAGAATAACCAATGAAGTTCCAACTCAGCATGTTATCATATAGTCCATGGTCAACCTATCAAGAAGTGGAGATGTGAAAGAGAGTATGGGATGCCTGAATACTACCATCGTTTATTTGAAATTTCCATATTCATGGTCGAGCTAATAAAAGTTTAACTTGCTTTACCTCTTAACCCAAAAATGGCTTTTCTTGAGCACGAGAGGCTAAAATCATTTAGGATATATATGCATCTAGAAATAGAAAATAGCACCACACAACCGGCCTACCCATAAAAGTAAGTCAGCAAAAAGAATGGACATAAAATGCTGAATGTAACCTACAAGGTTCTTCCAAAGTGGAAGTGCCCTTCAAGCACTCACCATGAAGAACAGCCTTTCCAAGAAAAGAGCAAATTACAAATGAAAAATTTTCCAGCATTATCTGCATGGAGGGATATCAACATTGAATTGCAGGATATACAGCAGAAAGGAAATTAATTAGTAGAACTATTACCTTCTCAAATATATTTTAAGTGATTATATGCAGAATAAGCCTCACAATCATAGATATTATTCTGCATATAATCCCTGCTCCGTTCAAATATCAGAAACATTCATTAGCAACAAAGACAAAAACTTGGGTGACATACTGTCACACAAATACGAACCAGATGGATATCCTAACAACAAATCTTGCAAATAAATTGAATGAAGCACATTAAAGACCAAACTGATTCAAATGAATAAATTAGCCACCTAGAAAGTGAAAAATTTCTATGCAAAGTTTTTAAAGAGACACAGAGAGGATGAGGGTTTTATAGATAACATACACGCAGCAAGTAGAAATGAACATACATAATAAACATATATCAGCAAACAGATTAAAATCAATTACCAGAAATAATGCATAAAAAAGAAAGAGTTGTTAAGGAGATGCTTACCGGACGCAAGGGAAGGCCCATGGGACTCAGGATAGGAGTTGTTTTTGGTGCAACTAGTTCTGGAGGGTGATGGTATCTACAAGAGGATCCAAATTTACAATCCCCTGTTTTCATGTAATACTGACATTCTGGTTGGCCAGGTCTCTCTGGAAATAAGTGTTCCTTCTGGCTAGTACTAGAAGGACCAAGTGAAGAAGGTAAAGATTGGTAACTTCCTGTGTAAGCAGTTCCGGAAGTAGATAAAGGTGCAACCCCATAAATTGAGCTTGATCCAACAGCAGGTTGAGTGCCAGGGGAAGCCACAGGACTTACAGGCGCCTTAACAGATAAATTTAAGATGAGAGAAAGAGAGCGAAACAGAATATAACTCTGAAAATATCAAAGCAAATAAAGCTGATTTTCACCTACCGGATAAGGGCCCCAACCTGAAAAAGGAACCATGCCTGGGGATAGCAGCACGGTACTATATGCCCCCGGTAAATAAGACCCTGGTATCAGAGGAGGCCTAGCCACTACTACTCCATATTGCTGAGATGGAGCAACAGATGGAGACTGTAGTGCAGGATACAGTGCAGGTGCAGGCGCAGGGACAGGCGAGACTTGGGCAGGTGGGGGAGAAGGAACCTGTATACCAGCTCCAACAGGGTGATGAAACTTGCATGTTTGACCGAATTTACACTGCCCCGTCTTCATATAGTAGGAACACTCCTTTTCACCCTGTTATCAATTTGAACTTCTGAGCCAAGATCACTGCACAGTGAAAAAAACTAATTTTCCTATATGATAGGTTATATTACTATGCATTGTTAAGATATATACAAACCGGCCGCAAAGGATATCCTAAATAATTTAGTGACACAGGACTAACAGAACCGGCTCCCTGCCTGGGATGGTGGTACTTGCAAGAAGGACCAAATTTGCACATCCCTGTCCGCATGTAATACTGTAATTCATGCAAAAAAGAAACACAATGAACATTGACTAGAAGTTACAAGAAACTGATAGCACTATGAAACCTATTGCTTTCCAATATATGAAATGAATCAGCAAATCCTCGACTGCAGATGATGTACATTACTCAACAAAAATCATTTCGCATAAAACCCAAGTGCATAGGAAAAACAAATTAGGTACCTGGCACACAGGCTGGCCCGTTCGCTCAGGAAACTCTCCGGAACCAATTCTTACAGCTCCGATGACCTAAGCCACAAATGTTTTGATATTAATTCAATGAACACAAAATATTTCTGTCTATATCGCGAACAATATAGATCTTGTTATTTGCCATTTAAATACTAGCCAAATCCATTGCATTAAACTGAAATTCAACAGCATAGCAACAATACCACTACATAGCAATAAATTCTCCAAAACCATCAGCCACTCAACGCTATATCTCAAAAATACACAGACAGACTTCCCCAATGGCAAACCCCCTCAAAATCCACTGAAGTCGCAAGATCAAACCCAACTAAACCCATGATCATCTCCAAAACCAAAGAAAACCCCGCAAAGCGAAAGTAAATCGAAGTAAAACAAGAGAGAATTCAACGAAATTACCGCGCCACGATCACGTGGATGATTGTACCGACATCTCGCACCGTACCCGCAGAACCCGGTTCGCATATAGTGATTACAATCGGCCTCGTCAGGTCTCTCCGGGTACGATTCCCCGCCTCCCAGCCCCAACTGCCACACAGATTCTACACACATTCTCCAAACAAAACCAAAATCACTCCACATTACCCAACAATAAACAAACACACAAACAAAAAAATCACGATTAAAAACCACATTAACATTATTAATCATAATTAAAGAATGCAGAAGTGATCACGTTACCTTCAAGCCCCGTTTCTCCTCCCGGAGCGGTCCATTCTGGTGATGGATCCGTCTGCTGACCTTCACTCCCCCGACTGTACCGCTCCATTCTCTATCTCCTCGTACGTACGGCAACCCTCGTTTTAGAACAATCCTAGAATGTCTTCCTCCCGATCAAATGGGAGTAGTTTTTCCGTTTGTAAAAAAAGAGAGAAGTTGAAGAAAAACAGATCCTGTTGGTTTTTTTTCTTTTTTATTTTCCTTCTTCACTTTCTCTCACACCAAACACACACTGTTCTTGTTTTCCCCCTTTCGATTTTTCTTTTTCAATTTTGATTTTTTTCTTTCTCACTCTCTCTCTCTTCCTTTCTCTCTCCGCCCTTGTTCACACTGCCTGTGTTCAGTTTTTTCAAAGTGAAAGTTTTGATCTTTCTTTGTGTGCTCGCTGTTGGTTTATATACGCGCCAAACAGAGAACAAAATTACCTTAAATTACCGGTTAAATAGGGCTTTAATATGTGATTATATAGCTAACCAACTCTCTTTCAATTTAGTTTTATCATTAATTTACCTAATTACCCTTCCGTTTCCTACTCTCTGGTTTCCCAGTTTCAATTTGTCGGGCGACGGTATAATTGTCTTTTCACAAACTAACTTTTTACAAGAAGGGTCCCGGTGTGGGAATTAATTAATTAATTAATCTCATCAGGTGAGTTAATTAAATAATATTCCTGTGCGGGCTTCAGGATAAGGAGAGTTAGATTTTCTAACCAATCAGATTTTTTTATGCGTTTTAAAAAACGAAATGAAATAAATAATTAAGCTTAAGTAATGATTAATTAAATAATTTTAAATTTATAGTAAATTTTAATTGGGGTTTAAAAATAAATTTTGGAGATTTGGTATTTAATGATTCAGACGTTGATTATTTATTTTTTTTGGGTTATAAAAATATTTTTTTTAAAATTTAATGAAGCATTATCGGAGGGACTAGTTAACTCATTTAACTAATATTTCGATAACATATTTATAAATTACTAAAAGAATTAGAATGTATTCAATTAAATAATATCAAACTATAAAGAATTAAATTGAAATTTATGTACTTAATGTTTGCATATTTGATTTTTTTTTTCACATTTTAGTTTAATAAATTATTAGATAATTTTGACTTAAAAAATTATTAAATATTTGGTAAATTAGAATTTTGAATTGAGATTTTGAACTTAATTGTTAAAATAGTTGTATTCTTATTATACACATTAGAATTAATATAAAAAATTAAAATTAACTATGAAAAATAATATTAAAAATTGTAAATTAACTGTGATTTTGAAAAAGAAAAAAAGAACTAATAAGGTCTGAACATACTAAATATAAATAACATGAAAAAAAAAATTATATATTTATTTATTTCAATAATTATTTATGGGGGGAGTTATGTTTAGAATAAATTTAAAATTTGTACTAAATTCATTTACAACTTCACAATTATTTTAATTATAAAATAACAAAAATTTTGTATAAAATTAAAGAAAAAATTAAGCTCAGGCAGAATTTTATGTCAAAATAAGAAGAATATATTTTGAATTTTACAAACTCAAATTAATTTAATGTGCTTATATTATCGTTGTGATACAATTTGCAAATCTTTTAGTTAAACTAAATATAGAAATTCAAATGAGTTTCGTATTCTTTTAGATTTAATAATTTTTCAATTGTCAAAAGAATATTGTACTTGATGAAATTTTCATTACTATGCTAATATATTTACAATTAGAACCAAATTTGGGAGGTTCAAAATGTTTCATAGCTCTTTATATATGTCTTTCAATAGTTAATAACAAATTATTAAATAATTAAAATAATCAATTTAAAACTTAAATTGGTAGAAGGTGAGTTTGATATATTCTTTATACATTAATATTTCTACTTTGTTGATACTATGTTAAATTGTAATACCCATATTTGAAATTTCAATCCGGAATTAATTTTAGAAATTAAAATTAATATATAAAAATATAAATAGGTAGAGAATGAAATTGAAAATAATTTTTTTTAAAAAAGTGAAATTTTAGGTTCGAGGGGTATTTTTGAAAGAAAAATAGGAAACTGTGGGTTAAAACATAAATTAAGAAAAATATGTCACGTAGGATTGCCAGTCAACAGCCCGGACAAACCGGAGCACGCCCCGTGGTAAGGCACGCTGACTCGGTGCCACGTGGGAGGCCATGCTGGCAATCCGCATGCTTGCAATCGGACGGTCCAGATTTGTTTCCGCGTGCATGGACGATCCAGATCCGTTCCCTCCTCAGGCGCGATTGGACAGTTGCGATTAAACGCAATGAACAGTCCAAGTTTGTTTCCTCTTTAAACACGATCGTACGGTCCAGATCAAATCGCGATGAACGGTTCATATTCATCTTCTCCTTAAACGGGATCGAACGGTCGAGATCAAATGCGATAAATGACTTATATTTAAGAGAGACGGGTATAAATATTTCACTTCACACCCCTAACCCTAGCCCCAGCCCACCGCTAGAGAAGAAGAACCAGTCACTGGAGAAGGGAGCCGACCGCCACCCGCCTTCGTGTCGAAGCCACCTCCAACAGCCAAAAAATGTAAAAATTCTCTCATTCACTCTAAATTTGATTTTGAACACTCCCATGGTCAAATTAGAGCAAAAGAACCAGTAGATGAGCCAAAAATTTCGAGTAAAGCCTAGTGGTGCCGCCATGGGTAAAACCATAAATCGCCTCCGATGGGGCCCCCTTCCTAATTTTTGTTTCGTGCGATTTTTCCACCATTGTATTCACCATTTCGTTTTCTACAGGTTGACCGAAGAAAAACGCACAACTGCGAAGGTGAGTCGGTGGAGCCGCTATACCGAAAAATCTTGCTGCTAGTAAGTTTTTATTTTTTGATTTTTTTCGGCCAAACGATGCCCCTTAACGTATAATCTCGCGGGGATAGGTATAAAACTGACCAAAATAAGCCAAAACGAGCCAAAAATGGCTAGTTCGAGGCAAACCACTGTCATGGGCGGCGGTGTTGTTGCTGGAGCACAACGGTGCTGCCGTGCTGGAATTTCAAAATTGACCAGAAAAGAGTTTTAACACCAATTTTAGATTTTTTTTTTGGATATTTTTACGTACATGAAGCGTGTTTCAATCTCCGTAAGAAAATTTAGAAAACCTGTGGACCGTTAGTAGGCACAGCTGAAAGTTTAGTATTTCGGACACTAATTGGGGTAAGATCCCTCACCATATTTCCTGTTATAGAATTGAAGTCTAATTATAAATGATACAGTATTTTACGAAATTTAGAAAACTTCGATAATTAATTACAGGTTACTAATGGAGCCGGAACTTGTTATTTATTGCTATTTGTCCTGTTTTAACTGTTTATTTGATTTACAGTTTTAAATACACGATAATACACTGAAATTGGTAAGATAATTCGGTTATATTTTCTTTATGCATGTATTGCTTGGCTTACGCGATTTACAGTTAAACTGTGAAACTGAAAATTAAATGTAAACGAAAAATTGCTTAGTCAAGTGAATGAATGAAACAGTTGTTTTATTGGATATCCTGAGAGATGGTGGATGGACTGGGTACATAGAAAATCCTACTGTGAACGTTATCTCATACTGGACGGGGTATCAAGGAATGATATTTTTGGCATTCATACCGGACGGAGTATGGGGACAGCCTGATTCACCCTCATACCAGACGGGGTATTGAGGGATGATACTTTTGGCGCTCATATTGGACGGGATATGGGGAAGGCCAGTTAGTTGACAAGTTTTGTTATGGGTTCACGCGTGGTGAGACATCACTACGGAACCCCAGGGATACCAGTAAGCAAATAAAAATAGAAACTTGTTGCTCTGACTAATTGAATATGAGATTATGATGTTGTTTGCGCTATTACTTCTATAGATCAGTTTTTGAAAATCTCGCTACGGTAAGTATGTAATAAATTATTTTATTAATGATAAATGAATTTACTTAATTTAAGAGCTCCATTAGTTATTTTTATAATTTTTACCAACCTTTATTCTTGTATCGGTGAGTAGTGTGATATTTTTACTACACTAGTGTGACTCACTCTTTCATTAACAATTTCAGATCAAGAGGACCAAGTTTCAGATCCCGATCCATAAGGGGGTTGTAAATAGGATGCCCAACTGTTTACTTTTCATTTATTTCTTTGATTTTTGGTTTGTTCTTTTAGAATGGTAATTCTTGTAGCCTTATTGGGTATTTTAAATTATTGTGTAAGGAATATAAACCCTATCTCTATTATTTTGCTTCCGCATTAAATTTATGATCTCATTTCTTTTCCAGTCGCGGGTCGTTACAGTTGGTATCAGAGTCGCATTCTTCAGAATCATTCCTTGCACAAAACCTTAGAAAACACAAAAAAAAATAAAAAATGAAATATTACTCAACCATTCCTTATGAAATGCAGGTACAGATAGATGAATAAAGGAAGACCCCCACTATATCGAGTAGCTCGGGAGGGTTCACTTCGAAAGGATGTTGACCGACTATTTGAAATGCTGGAGAGACTCATTGCTGCCCAACAGACTCGGGAGGAAAGGAAGGAGCTACCTTACCCTCCTCTGCTGCCACAGTTTGAGCCACCCCTGCAGCGGGAGGATCCTGAGCCACCCTGGTATGACGCTGCTCCTCCACAGTATCCAGTACCACCACAGTATGGTCCGGTACCCCAACTGCATTACCTAGCACCACCACAATATAGTCCGTGCCCTAACCGCATCACCCGGCACCACCACAGTACAATTCGGTGCCCCTACCATATCATCTAATACCACCAAAAGGTCATCCGGTCCATCCCCAGCACAATCCAGTCCCTCTTCCACGGGTCCCAATTCCTCCCATGATGGACCCAGGTTATATTTAGAGGTATAAAAGACTAAATCCATCCACTTTTGCAAGGACATCCTCCTTTAAAGAGGTCAAGTACTAGTTAGCTAAGACAGAGAAGGCCTTCACGACTCTTGTGATGAATTTCGAACATAGAGTCATACTTGCCACCTACATGCTGGTAGGAGAGGCAGACCGCTAGTGGTAACTCAAACAGGCCACTCTGCCCGTTTCAGTCACTTGGGAACAATTCTTGATGGTCTTCAATACAAAGTATCTCCTAGAGCATCTCCAACATCTGAAGAAAATGGAGTTTGCACACCAAGTCCAGGATAAAAGACTACCACAATATAGTCCGTGCCCTAACCGCATCACCCGGCACCACCACAGTACAATTCGGTGCCCCTACCATATCATCTAATACCACCAAAAGGTCATCTGGTCCATCCCCAGCACAATCCAGTCCCTCTTCCACGGGACCCAATTCCTCCCATGATGGACCCAGGTTATATTTAGAGGTATAAAAGACTAAATCCATCCACTTTTGCAGGACATCCTCCTTTAAAGAGGTCAAGTACTAGTTAGCTAAGACAGAGAAGGCCTTCACGACTCTTGTGATGATTTTTGAACAGAGAGTCATACTTGCCACCTACATGCTGGTAGGAGAGGCAGACCGCTGGTGGTAACTCAAACAGGCCACTCTGCCCGTTTCAGTCACTTGGGAACAATTCTTGATGGTCTTCAATACAAAGTATCTCCTAGAGCATCTCCAACATCTAAAGAAAATGGAGTTTGCACACCAAGTCCAGGATGATATGATTGTATCAGAATATGTCTGAAAGTTCCTAGAGTTAGACCGGTATTCCCCTGAGAACATGATGAATGAAGGCAGAAAGGCAAGAAAGTTCAAGTGGGGCTTCTGTCCTAAGATTAAATAGTAGTTGTATGTGTTCTAGGTCAGTACTTACTCGGCCGTTTTTGGCCAAAGCATAACTAGTGGAAAAGAACCTTCGCATTTTTTCTCCAGCAGTAGGGAACCTCAGGCCCTTGGTTTCACACCGCAGACCAGCAGCCATTGCACATGTTCAGTAGAACTAGAGACTTAGGTCAGTGACCCAGACTCTTCCTCAGATTCCAACAACAGGATGCGGTAGGACCTGCCAGTACTGCGGTAAGGATCATGGGGACCAACCCTACTATCGCCTCAACAATACTTGTCGTATATGTAGAAGTGCCAGCATTACGCGAGAGAGTACCCGAGGAATCAGAACCAGGCCAGACCTCCTATCTAGGGCAGAGCTTACAACCTTACCCAACAAGATGTAGAACCCAACCCAGATGTGATACAAGGTACGTACACTATCTGTAATCATCTTGCACATGTTTTGATTGATACTGGTGCCTCACATTCATTTGTTTCACATGCCTTTACATCAAACTTGAATGTATTGCCTGAAAGACTTGATTCTATGTTGTTTATGTCTATTCTTGGGAGTAGGACACTACTAGGAAAGGTTATATACAGAGCCTATATCATAGATATAGTAGATAAAAAATTAAGTGTGAACCTAATAGAGATTGACACAGGGAACTTTGATATAATCCTATGAATGAACTGGTTAGCAGTGTATCACGCCACTGTAGATTGTTTTCATAAGAAACAGATATTCAACCCTTCTAATGAAGAGTCATTTACAAATTAATAAAAAATTTGAAACATTATTCTTTCATGGTAATTTTTTCTATTATTAAGTGATTTAACTCGGCTGTTTTCTCTAACTAGATAAACTTAAGAAAGAAATTTGTATTCAAGAGATTCCGACAGTTCGAGACTTCTTGGATGTGTTTCTAGATGAACTACTTGAACTGGCAGTAGACAAAGAATTTGAATTCACCATAGATTTTCAGTCAGACACCCAGCCTATTTCGCTTATTCCTTACCACATAAATCATGTTGAGATGGAGGAGCTGAGGAAACAGATCAATGAATTGCAGTATAGTGGATTCATCCGATATAGTGTGTCCCCTTGGAATGCTGGAGTCACATTTGTAAGGAAGGAGGATAGGACGTTAAGGTTATGTATTGACTACAGAGGACTGAACAAGATCACGATCAAGAACAAGTACCCCCTCCCCAGGATCGATGACCTTTTTTATCAATTGCAGGGTGCCCAGGTCTTCTCCAAAATAGATTTGTGTTCAAGTTACGATCAGGTAAAAATTAAGACAGAAGACATTCCCAAAACAGCTTTTTGAACTAGGTACGGACACTATAAGTTCCTAGTCATGTCATTTGGACTAACCAACGCACCAATCGTCTTCATGAATTTGATGAACAAGGTTTTTAGATAATTTCTAGATTAGTTCGTTATTATATTTATCGATGATATCCTACTCTATTCAAAAAGTAGAGAGGGACACGCTCACCATCTAACTCAGGTTTTACAAGTTCTTGGAAAAAAAAAGTTGTATGCAAAGTTGAGTAAGTATGGGTTCTGGCTCGAGCAGACTACCTTCCTAGGGCACATCATATCAAGGAATGGAGTGTCAGTGAACCTCAAAAAAGTTAAAGCAGTGCTCGACTGGGAAATTAACCTCGGTCAAAGAGATTTGCAGCTTTCTGGGGATGGCAGGTTATTACCGCAGGTTTGTGGAAGGATTTTCTAATCTAGCTACTTCTTTGACTTGGCTCACAGAGAAGAACGTCAAGTTTGAGTGGAACAAGAACTGTGAAAAGAGTTTTTCAGAACTAAAGAAGCAGTTGACCATTGTACCTATGTTGGCATTGCCGAGTGGAACAAGTGGATATACAGTTTATAGTGATGCTTCCTACCTGGGGTTGGTTTGTATTCTGATGCAGTATGGGAAAGTCATAATCTATGGGTCCAGGCAGTTGAAGAGTCAAGAGAAAAACCACCCCACCAATGACTTAGAACTTGCCTCGATTATCCACGTCTTAAAGACTTAACATTATTACTTGTATGGGGAGACCTTTCAGATCTATACTGACCAATAAAAGCTTAAAATACATATTCATACAAAAGAATCTCAACATGCATCAGAGAAGATAGATAGAACTCCTCAAGAACTAAGATTGCAACATCTTGTATCACCTGGGCAAGGACAACGTTATAACCGACGCACTTAGCAGAAAAAGTGTAGGTTTATTAGCTCACCGAATGGTTTCAGAATGTAGGGCAATAGGGGTAGCACAATAGGTACGACTTCAGGACCTGAAGAGGGTTACATGTTTGGTCCACCTAACTGATCAACCTGAATTGATTCAGAAAATAAAGGAAGCTCAATCTACCGATTCCACCCTAACAGCCCTCAAGAAATATGCAGAACAGGGAGTAAATTAAAATTTTGAGTCTTTGATGATGGGTTACTTAGATTTCAGGACAGGATATGTGTTCCATGTGACAGTGAGCTGAAAAGAGACATCATGACCGAGGCCCATAGCTCAAAGTTTGTCATGCATCCCGGAAGCACTAAGATATATCAAAGTATGTGATCCTAATTTTTATAGAACCGGATGAAAAGAGATATAGCCGACTTTGTTTCTAAGTGTTTGGTATATCAGTAAGTCAAGGCGGAGCATCAATGCCCAGGTGGGCTACTTCAGCTATTACAACTCTGGAGTGGAAGTGCGAGTACATCACAATGGATTTCGTGACATGATTGCCTAGAGCACGCTCGGCACATAATGCCATTTGGGTAATTGTTGACTGACTCACTAAGTCTTCCCACTTCTTGGCCATCAAGATGACCAACCCCTTGTACAAGTTAACAAGAATATATATCTAGGAGATAATCAAGTTACATGGAGTGCTAGTAACAGTAGTATCTGACAGAGACCCCAAGTTCACTTCTCAATTCTAGTCTAGTTTTCAGCAAGCCATGGGAACAAAACTGTCTCTTAGTACCATGTTCCATCTTCAGACCGACGGACAATTAGAAAGGACAATCCGCGCACCAGAGGATGTGCTTCAAGCTTGTGTTTTTTACTTCGAGGGCCATTGGGATGATCATTTTCTCTTAATAGAGTTTACCTACAATAACAGCTACCAAACAAGTATTGGTATGGCTCCATATGAGGTGTTATATGGCTGCCCATGCAAATTGCCGATCTGCTGGGAAGAGGTGGGTGATAGAAAATTATTCGGTCTAGATCTTATGGAGGAGACTACAACCAAAATAATTGAGATCATGAAGAACATCTAGACAGCTCAAAGCAAGTGGAAAAGTTATACGGATACTCGGATGAGGAATTTAGAATTTGAGAAATGTGATCGAGTGTTCCTTAAGGTCACTTCTTTCAAGAGAATCAGCAGGTTTAGCAAAAGGGAAAAACTAAATCCATGATTTATTGGACTATTTGAAATCTTAGACAGAATTGACACTGCCACCTACAGATTGACTTTACCTCTAGAACTATTCAGGGTGCCTAATGTATTTCATGTGTGCTACACAACTACAATCCGGACCCCTCTCACGTCTTGGCCCATGAGCCCCTTTCACTCCAGGAGGATCTGTTCTACGAGGAGATACTGGTGGATATTATGGACCGAAAGAGTAGAGTACTCCGCAATTGAAAAATTCCATTCGTTAAGGTTCTATGGAAAAATCACACACAAATAGAAGCCACATGGGAGCCAGAATCAGACTTTAGAGTCCAATATCCCCAACTGTTTGATTGAGTGAGAGAGAGACAAATTTAAGAGACTAAATTTCTTTTAAAGGATGGAGAGTTATAATACCCGGACCCGAAATTTCAGCCCGAGATTAATTTTAAAAATTAAAATTAACATATAAAAATGTAAATTTTAAATTTATAAATTTTTATTTAATGTAAAATTAGAAAAAAATTGGTGGATGATGAAATTGAAAATAATTTTAGAAAAAAGGGATGAAATTTAGGGTTCGGGGGGTATTTTAAAAGAAAAATAAAAAATTGGGAGTCAAAATGCAATTTAAAAAAAATGTGCCACGTAGGACCGCCCAGTCAGCAGTCCCGACGAATCAAAGCGGATTGTGTGACAAGTTATGCTGACTCGGTGCCACGCGGGAGACCACGCTGGCAATTCGCGTGTCTGCGATCGAACGACCCAAATTTGTTCCCGCGCGCTTGGACGGTCCAGATCCGTTCTCTCCTCAAATGCGATCGGATAATCGCGATTAAATGCGATAAACAGCCTGAATTCATTCACTCTTTAAATGCAATCGTACGGTCTAGATTAAATTGCGATGAACGATTTAGATTCATTTCTTCTTTAAACGCGATCGGATAGTCGAGATCAAACGTGATGAACGGTCTAGATTTAAGTGAGATGGGTATAAATATCTCACTTTACACTGAACCCTAACCTTAGCCGCTAGTCCCCCGCCGGAGAAGAAGAACCAGTCACTGGAGAAGGGAGCCGATCGCTGCCCGCTGCCGCGCTGGAGCCACCTTCGACCGCTAAAAAAGGCAAAAATTCTCTAATTCGCTTTAAATTTGATTTTGAACACCCCAATGGCCAAATCATATTAAAAGATTGGCGGATGAGCCAGGAACCATGGGTAAAGCCCGGTAGCGCCGCCACGGGTAAAACCAAAAATCGCCTCCCATGGGCCCCTTCCTGATTAACTTCTCGTGCGATTTTTCCATCATTGTATTCACTACTATGTTTTCTACAAGTTGACTAAAAAAAAACACCCAACCACAAAGGTGAGCCGGCAAAGCTGCCGCAACAGAAAATTCTACTATCGGTAAGTTTTTTTTTCGACTTTTTTCGGTCAACCGAGTCCCCCTAACGTGTATTCTCATGGGAATAGGTATAAACCTGGCCAAAACTGGCCGAAAATGACCAGTCCGAGGCAAATTGCCATCGCGGGCGGCGGTATCATCACCGGAGCACGGTGATGCCACTACGCTGGAATTCTGAAATTGGTCAGAAAAGAGTTTTAACGCCAATTTTAGATTTTTTGGGGTATTTTTAGGTATGTGAAACATGTTTCAATCTCCGCAGGAAAATTTAGGAAACCCGGGGATCGCCAGTAGACATAGTTGAAAGTTTAGTATTTCGGACACCGATTCTGGTAAGAATCCCTCACCTTATTCTGTATTATAGAATTGAAGTCTAATTACAAATAATACGATATTTTGTGAAATTTAAAAAACTTCGATAATTAATTACAAGTTACTAATGGAGATGAAATTGGTTATTTGTTACTGTTTGTCATCTTTTAACTGATTGTTTGATTTTACAGTTTTAAATGCATGATAATACACTAGAATTGGTAAGATAATTCGATTGTGTTTCTTTTATAAATATATTGCTTGTCTTGCATGATTTACAGTTAAACTATGAGACTGAAAATTAAATGTAAATGAAAAATCAAGTGAATGAATGAAACGGTTGTCTTACTGGATATCTTAGGAGATGGTGGACAGACCGGATACTTAGAGAATCCTACCGTGAACATTATCTCATACCGAACGGGGTATCAAGGAATGATATTTTTGGTGCTCATACCATACGGAGTATGGGGACGATTCGATTCACCCTCATATCGGACGGGGTATTGAGAGATGGTACTTTTGGTGCTCATACCAGACGGGGTGTGGGGATGGCCGGTTAGTTGACAAGTTTTTTTATGAGTTCACGAGTAGTGGGACATCCCTATAGACCCCAGTGATACTAGTAAACAAATAAAAAGAGAAAGTTGTTCTTATGACTAATTGAATATGAGATTATGATGTTGTTTGTGTTATTGTCTCTATAGGTCGGTTTTTAAAAATCTCGCTATGGTAAATATGCAATAAATAATTTTATTTATGACAAATGAATTTACTTAATTTAGGAGCTCTATTAATTGTTTTTATTATTTTTACCAACCTTCATTTCTGTATCAGTGAGTAGTGTGATATTCTTACTAGGTTAGTGTAACTCACTCTTTTATTAACTATTTTAGATCAAGATGACCAAGATTCATATCCTAATCTACAAGGGGGTTGTGAATAGGATACCCAGTTATTTATTTTTCATTTATTTCTTTGATTTTTCGTTTGTTCTTTTAAAATGATCATTCTCGTATCTTTGTTAGCTATTCTAAATTATTGTGTAAGGAATGTAAATCTTAACTCTACTATTTCGCTTCCGCATTCAATTTATGATTTCGTTTCATTTTCAGTCGCGGGTCATTACATAAATAACATATTATAATCGATTATTTTTAAATTTAGATAAAAAATTTATATAAAAATGGTTAAAAAGTCAAATTATTATTTATATATTAATATAAACAAGGAACTATTTGTAGAATTTCAATTTGCTTATATTAATATATAAATAATAATTTGACTTTTTTACCATTTTTATATAATTTTTTTATCTAAATTTAAAACGAGATTTAAAATTAAAATTCTATATATATATCAACTTGTTATTGCAATTTGCTTATCTTTTAAATTAGGTGAATGTTGGCAATTTGAGTAATTTTTTCTTTGAAGGACTTGTTTGTTGAGAGTTATAATCTTTTTATGTACTTAAATCTAATTATAACAATGTGAAACTATTTGAATAATAAGTAATACTATAACTCAAACTGAAGATTTTAAACTCACGGAATTCTTAATCTAATAAACTCCTAATGAGGAATGAAATTATCTTTTAATTTTAATTATTTGTTCTTAAACACTACTTTTTTAAGTAAAAAAAAATTATGTTGGTATTAACCTATTATAACCATTTAAACTAAGAAAATATAGTGGTTAAAGAATGTTTTTTTGTTGAAATCATAATAATTTGTTTTGATGATCATTGTAGGTCTATCAATAGATTAATGAGTTAAAATCTAGATCAACTGAATCAAGTATTATGAGTTGGTCACCATTACTAGCCTATAATATAACTAATAAATTGAGAAATGCTACGTCAGTGAAATTTAGATTTATAACATTTAATTAAAGTGATAGTATCTTAACTATTAAAGCATTTTGTTCTTAATCACTACTTAACTAGATGTCAAATTTGTGAATGATTATCAGACCTACTTGTTTCTTACAATATAAACCAATGCTTCAATAGTCAAATTCTTCTTCCTTATCGTGTCATCTTTGGTTTGCCTATTTTTATCTTATATGCCGTATTTTTTTAATAAAAATTGTAAAGTATATTGAGAGAGATAAGTTACATGGGTTGGTTATGGGGACCAAAATAATAGGCCTTTTGCAACATATTGTGCACTACAAAATTTTTTCTCTTATTCATACAAATCCAAAATACTCCATATTAAAAAAATTTAAATTACAAGATAGAGACCTAGAGAGAATAATTGGATTCAGTACATACTTAATATTGCATATAAATATCAATCCATATATATATATATATATATATCTGATTACACACTAAGGTTATTAGTCTCTCACACTACACCTCGATGACTTCCATTACTATCTGGCAAAGGTGAGCCTTAGGGTGAAGAAAACTATTGGCTCTGAAACGACCCATGTACTAGGAAGAAAATAAATTATGAATTGAATGTGAAAGCGAAATAAATAGTTAAGGTTTACATTCTTTACACAATAATTTAGATTGTCCAATAAGGCTACGAGAATAATCCTTTTAAATGAAAAATAAACAACTGGGCATCCTACTCGCAACTCTCTTGTGGATCGGGCTCTGGATCTTAATCCTCTTGATCTGAAATCGTTAATAAAAGAATAAGCTACACTAGCCCAGTAAGAATATTACACTACTCACCAACACAGAAATAAATATTTGTAGAAATTATAAAAACAACTAATGGAGCTCTTAATTCAAGTAAATTCGTTTATCATGAATAAAAACTATTTACCGCATGCTTACCGTAGTGAAATTTTTAAAACCAATATATATAGTCAGGAACATAGATAATATCGTAATCTCATATGCAATCATTCGAAACAACAACTTTTCTCTTTTATCAGCCTACTGATATCCATGGAGGTCCAAAGGGATATCCCCATTACACGTGAACTTTTATTCAACATTTTCAATAACGGGTTGTCCCCATACCGTCTAGTATGAGCGCCAAAAGATACCATCCCTCAATACCCTGTCCGGTATGAGGGTGAAACAGGTTGTTCCCATACTCTGTCCAGTATGAGCATCAAATTACCAATCCTCGATACCCCGTCCAGTATGAGGTAACATTCACCATCTCCCAGGATATCCAGTAAGGCTACCGTTCATCCATCTACTTAATCAGACAATTTTTCGTTTACCTTTAATTTTTAATTACCAAATTTAACTGTAATCACATAAAAAAAATAATCCAAGCATCAATAAAACACAATTGCATCATCATACTAATTCCAGTATATTATCATGCGTTCAAAAACTGTAAGATCGGACAATCAGTTAAACATAGCAAACAATAATAAATAACCGGTTCTGACTCCATTAGTGACTTGTAATTAATTATAAATATTTTTTAAATTGCACAAAATATCGTATTGTTATTAATTAAACTTCAATTCCATAATAGAGAATGAGGTGAGGGATTCTTACCCGAATTAGTGTCCGAACACTAAGTTTTTTACTGCGTCTACTGGCGGTCCCTAGGTTCCCTGAATTTTTCTTCAGGGATTAAAACACGCTTCAAATACCTAGAAATACCCGAAATGGGAAAAGGGAAGGACCTCATCGGAGGCAGTTTTTGCCTTTTTTTTTTCACGGTAGCGTCGTTGGGCTTTGCTCGCAGTTTTTACCTCATCTACTAGTCTTTTTACTCCAATTTGGCCATGGGGGTGTTCAGAATTGAATTTTAAGTAATTAAATTTTTTTTACCTCTTTTGGCAGTCGAAATTGGTCTTGGCGCGGTGGTAGGTGGCGGTCGGATCTCCTCTAAGTGATTGGGTCTTCTTCTCCGGCGGGGGAGTCTGGCGGCTAGGGTTAGGGTTTGGTGTGAATAGAATTATTTATATCCATCTTTTTTAATCTGGATCGTCCATTGCATTTAATCTGAATCGTCCGATCACATTTAAATAGGGAGTGAATCTGGATCGTTCATCGCAATTTGATCTGGACCGTCCGATCGTGTTTAAAATGAAAATGGATCTAGATTGTCCGATCACGTTTAAATAGAGAGTTAATCTGAAACGTTCATCGCGATTTGATCGGGGTCATCTAATCGTATTTAAAGAGAGAACGAATCTGGACCGTCCATGCGTGCGAGAACAAATTCAGACTTTCTGATCGTGGGCACGCGGATCGCCAATGTGGCCTCCCACGTGGCACCACATCTGTGTGGCTTGCCATGCGGTGCGCTCCTGTTCACCGGGGCTGCCGACTGGGCGTCATACATGGTACAATTTCTTTAAATTATATTTTGACCTCGATTTCTGATTTTTCTCTCAAAAACACCTCCATAACCCAAATTTTCACCCTTTTTTCTCAAAAGTTTTTTCAATTTCATCATCCAATTAACTTTCTTCATTTTTATATTAAAATAAAAGGCAAAAAACTAAAAAAAAGATATTTATATATAAATTTTAATTACAGTAAAATTAATTAATTAAAGGTATTACAACTCTCCTCCCTTAAAAGAAATTTGATCTCTTAAATTTGTCTCTCTCTCACTCAATCAAATAGTCGGGGATATTGGGTTCTGAAGTATGATTCTAGCTCCCATGTGGCCTCTCCCAGTGTGTGATTCTGACATAGGATCTTAACAAAGAAAATTTTTCGGTTACAGAGTATTATACTCTTTCGGTTCACAATACCGACCGGTACTTCCTCGTAGGATAGATCCTCCTAGAGCAAAAGGGGCTCGTGAGCTAAGACATGAGAAGGGTTCAGGTTGTACTTTTGTAGTATGGACACATGAAACATATTATGGACTCTGGATAGTTCTGAAGGCTGTGTCAGTCTGTAGGTGGCAGTGCCAATTCTGTTTAAGATTTCAAATGGCCCAATGAACCAGGGATTTAGTTTTTCTCTCTTGCCAAACCTACTGATTCCTTTGAAATGAGTGACCTTAAGGAACACCCAATCACCTTTCTCAAATTCTAAATCCCTCATCTGGGTATTCACATAACTTTTCTACTTGCTCTAAGCCGTGTAAATGTTCTTCCTGATCTTAACTATTTTAGCTGTAGTCTCATCTACAAGATCTGAGTTGAATTATTTTCTATCACCCACATCTTTCCAACATATCAGCGATCTACATGGACGGCCATACGACGTCTCACACAGAGTCATGCCAATACTTGCATGGTAGCTGTTATTATAAGCGAACTCTATTAAGAGTAAATGATCATCCTAATGGCCCCCGAAGTCAAGAACACAAGCTTGGAGCATATTCTCTAGTGTGCGGATTGTCCTTTCTAATTGTCCATCGGTCTGATGGTGGAATGCAATACTAAGGGACAGTTTCATTCCTATGGCTTGCTGAAACTAGACCAGACTGAGAAATGAACCTGGGATCCCTGTCGGACACTACTGTCACTAGCACTCCATGTAACCTGACAATCTCCTAGATATACATTCTTGCTAGCCTGTCCAATGGGTTGGTCATCCTGATGGATAGAAAGTGAGAAAACTTGGTGAGTCGGTCAATAATTACCCAGATGACATCATGTCCTGAGCACATCCTAGACAATTCTATCATGAAATCTATTATGATATGTTCCCACTTCCACCCTAGAATTGGTAACGGCTGAAGTAGCTCACCTGAGCGTTGATGGTCTACCTTGACCTGCTGGCATACCAAACACTTGCAAACAAAGTTGGCCACATCTCTTTTTATCCTGCTCCACCAAAATCGAAGTCGCATACTTTGATATATCTTAGTACTTCCGGGATGCATGACAAACTTTGAGTTATGGGTCTCTATCATTATGTCCCTTTTCAACTCACTGTCACCTGACACACACACCCTATCCTGAAATCTAAGCAACCCATCGACAAAGACTCGAAATTCTGAATTAATTCCCTATTCTGCATCTTTCTTGAGGGCTGCTAAGGTGGAATCGACATACTGCACTTCTTTTATTCTCTAGATTAACTCAGGTTGAACAATCAGGTGGGCCAAACATGTGACTCTCTTCAATTCTTGAAGACATACCTATTGTGTGGCCCCTATTACCCTGTATTTTGAAACCATTAAGTGAGCTAATATGCCTGCACTTTTTCTGCTGAATGCATCGGCTGCCATGTTGCCATTACTTGGGTGATACAAGATGTTGCAATCATAGTCCTTGAGGAGTTTTATCCATCTTCTCTACCGTATGTTGAGATTCTTTTAGGTGAATATATGTTTCAAGCTCTTATGATCGGTATAGATATGGAAAGTCTCCTCATACAAGTAATGACACTAAGTATTCAAGGCGTGAATAATTGCAGTAAGTTCTAAGTCATGGGTGGGGTAGTTTTTTTTTGTGACTCTTTAACTGTCTGGACCCATAAGTTATGACATTCTCATGCTATATCAGAACACAACCCAACCCTAGGTATGAGGCATAACTATAAACTGTATATCCACCCGACCCACTCAGCAAGGCCAACGCAGGTACAGTAGTCAACCATTTTTTTAGTTCTGAAAAACTCCTTTCATAGTACTCGTTCTACTCAAACTTGACGTTCTTCTTTGTGAGCCGAGTCAGAGGAGCTGCTAGGCTAAAAAACCCTTCCACAAACTTGCAGTAATAACATGTCATTCTCAGAAAGTTACGAATCTCCTTGACCGAGGTCAATTTTTCCCAGTCGAGCACTACCTCAACCTTTTCGGGGTTCACTGATACCCTATCATTTGATATGATGTTCCCTATGAAGGTAGTCTACTCGAGACAAAATTCACACTTACTCATTTTTGCATACAACTTCTTTTCTCTGAGAACCTGCAAAACCTGAGTCAGATGGTGAGCGTGTTTCTCTTTACTTTTGAATAGATCAGGATATCATTGATGAATACAATGACGAAATGATCTAAGAATTATATGAAAACCCTGTTCATCAAATCTATGAAGATGGCTGGTGCGTTGGTTTGCCCAAATGGCATGATTAAGAACTCATAGTGTTCGTACCTGGTTCGAAAGACTGTTTTAGGAATGTCTTTTGCTCTGATCTTTATTTGGTGGTAACCTGAACGCAGGTCTATCTTAGAGAAGACCTGGGCACCCTGTAACTAATAAAAAAGGTCATCGATCCTGGAGAGGGGGTACTTGTTCTTGATCGTGACCCTATTCAGACCTCTATAGTCGATACATAACCTCAACGTCCCATCCCTTTTTCTTGCAAATGTGACTCCAGTACCCCCAAGGGGATACACTATATCGGATGAATCCACTATCCTGTAATTCATTGATCTATTTTCTCAACTCTTCTATTTCAATATGACTCATGCGATAAGGGGCAACTGAAATGGGTTGGGTGCCTGATTGAGAGTCTATGGTGAATTCAACTTCTTTGTTCACTGGTAGTCCAGGTAGTTCCTCTGGGAACACATCCGGGAAGTCCCGAACTACCAAAATCTCTTGAATACAAATCTTTTTTATGGGTTTACCTAGTTAGAGAAAACAACCAGGTTAAAGTACTTGATAATAGGAAAATTTACCATGAGGGAACAAATGTTAAAAACTTTTATTAATTTGTAAATGACTCCTTATTAGGAGGGTTGAATATAAGTTTATTATAAAAATAATTTACGGTGACGTGATATGCCGCTAGTCAGTTCATCCCTAGGATTACATCAAAGTCCCCCGTGCCAATCTCTATTAGGTCTACACTCAATTTCTTATCTACTATTTCTATGACACAGGCTCTATATATAACCTCCCCTACTAGTGTCCTACTCTTAAGAATAGACACAAACAACATAGAATCAAGTATTTCAGGTAATACATTCAAGTTTGATGCAAAAACATGTGAAACAAATGAATGTGAGGTACCAGTATCAATCAAAATATGTGCAAGATGATTACAGATAGTGTACATACCCTAGACCACGTCTGGGTTGACTTTTGTATCTTGTTAAGTGAGGTTGTAAGCCCTGTCCTACATAGGAGGTCTGGCCTAGTTCTGGTTCTTCAGGCACTCCCTCACATAATGCTGGGCACTCCCACATATGCGGCAAGTGTTGTTAATGCGACAGTAGGGTTGGTCCTCATGATCCCTGCCATAATGCTAGCAAATCCTACTGCATATTGTTGTTGGAATCTGAGGGGGAGCCTAAGTCACCAGCCTAGGTATCTTGTTTTATTGAACAGGCGTAGTAGATGCTGGTCTGCGGTGTGATACCGAGGGCCTAAGGTTCCCTACTGCTGGAGGAAAAATGCGAAGGTTCCTCTCTACTAGCTCGAACACATACAGTTGTTGTCTGATCTCAGGACGGAGACCCCATTCGAACCTTCTTACCTTTTTACCTTCATCCATCATGCTCTCAAGGAAATATTGGCCCAACTCTAGGAACTTTCGAATATATTCTGATACGGTCATGTCACCTTAGACCAGATGTGCAAACTCCATTTCCTTCAGATATCAGAGATGTTCTGTAAGGTACCTTGCATTGAAGGTCGTCAAAAATTATTCTCAAGTGAGTGAAATGAGTAGGGTGGCCTGCTTGAGTTATCACCAGCGGCCTGCCTCTCCCACCAGCATGTAAGTGGCAAGTATGACCCTGTGTTCGGGAATCACCCCAAGAGTCGTGAAGGTCTTCTCTGTCTCAGCTAATCAGTACTCAGCCTCTTCAAATAAAGATTTTCCTGCAAAAGTAGATGTGTTTAGTCTTTTATACCTCTCAAAGTAGCTTGGGTACATCATGGAAGGAACTAGGTCCCGTGAAAGAGGGACTAACTTGTGCTGAGGATGGACTGGATGGCCCGATGGTGGTACTGAATGATACGACGAAGGTACCAGATTATACTGTGGTGGTGCCAGATGATATGGTTGGGGCACCAGGCTATACTGTGGTGGTGTTATGTGGTACTATGACTAGGGCATCGAATCATATTGTGGTGGTGCGGGATGGTACGGTGGAGGAGCAGGGTCATACCAGAGTAGCTCTGGATCCTCTCGCTGTATGGGTGGCTCAACTTGTGATAGCAGAGGAGGGTCGGGTAGCTCCTTCCTTTCTTCTCGGGCCTGCTGGGCAGTGATGAGTCTTGTTACATTTTAAATAGCCAGTCAACATCCTCTCGAAGTGAACGCTCCCAGGCTGCTCGGTTTAGTGGGGGTCTTCCTCTTTTCATTTATATGTACCTGCATTCCACAAAGAACATTTGAGTGTTAATTCATGATTTTTTGTGTTTCCTAATGATTTTCTGCAATGAATGGTTCCGAGGAACGCGGCTCTGATACCAACTGAAACGACCTATGTACTATGAAGGAAATAAATTATGAATTGAATGCAGAAGCGAAATAAATAGTTAAGGTTTACATTCCTTATACAATAATTTATATTACTCAATAGGGTTACGGGAATAACTCTTTCAAAAGAAATAACGAAAAATCAAGGAAATAAATGAAAAATAAATGACTTGGTATCTTACTCACAACCCTCTTATGGATCAGGCTCTAGATCTTGGTTCTCTTAATCTGAAATGGTTAATACAATAATGTGCTACACTAACCCAGTAAGAATATCACGCTACTCACTAACACAGAAATGAAGGTTGGTAGAAATTATAAAAATAACTAATGGAGCTCTTAATTCAAGTAAATTCGTTTATCATGAATAAAAATAATTTACCACATGCTTACCGTAGTGAGATTTCTAAAACCAATCTATATAGTTAGGAACATAGATAATACCATAATCTCATATGCAATCATTCGAAATAATAACTTTTATCTTTTTTATCAGTCTATTGGTATCCATAGGGATCCATAGGGATATCCCTACTACACGTGAACTTTTATTCAACATTTTCAATAAGGGGTCGTTCCCATACCCCGTCCGGTATGAGCGCCAAAAGATACTATCCTTTAATATCCCGTCCGGTATGAAGGTGAAACGGGGCGTCTCCATACCTCGTCTAGTATGAACGCCAAATTACCAATCTTCGATACTCCGTCCGGTATGAGGTAACGTTCATGGTAGGATTTCTTATGTACCTGGTCCGTCCACCATCTCCAAGAATATCCAATAAGGCTGTCGTTCATCCATCCACTTAATCAGAAAATTTTTCATTTACCTTTAATTTCCAGTTACCCAATTTAATCGTAATCACATAAAACAAGCAATCCATGCATCAAGAAAATACAATTGCATCATCATACCAATTCCAGTGTATTATCATGCATTCAAAAACTGTAAGATCATACAATCAGTTAAACATAGCAAATAGTAATAAGTAACCGGTTTCAACTTCATTAGTGATCTGTAATTAATTACGAATATTTTTTAAATTGTACAAAATACTGTATTATTATTAATTAAACTTCAATTTCATAACAGGGAATAAGGTAATGGATTATTACCCGAATCGGTGTTTGAACGCTAAGTTTTTTACTGCATCTACTGGCAGTCTCCGGGTTCCCTGAATTTTTCTTCGGTGATTAAAACACGCTTTAAGTACCTAGAAATACCTCAAAAAATCCAAAATCAATGTTAGAAATTCTTTTTGGCCAATTTTGAAATTCCGGCACAGCGGCTCCGTCGTACTCCAGCAACGGCACCATCACCCACAGCGGTGATTTGCCTTGGGTTGGTTATTTTCGGCTGGTTTTTGTCAATTTTGTATCCATCTCTGCGAGAAAATACGTTAGAGGCCTCGGTTGGCAAAAAAAAAATCAAAAAAACCGTCTGAAGAGGAGGTGGGCGCCCTCTAAGTTGACTACTTTACTTATTAATGGACTATGAGGGGGGAAGGCGAACGGGAACCAACCAAGAACCTGAACCGCTTGACTGACTGACTGACCCCTTTATACTCGATTCGTTAGTGTCGGGGATGGATGGAACCAATTAGAAGTGCAAATTGCGCAAGTGAAGCTGGGAAACGGACCATAGCGCAACCACTAGGACTCGTGTCGGAGGAGTTTTGAGCGCGAAGCTTACCAACGGCGGGGTTCTCCGGTGCGACAGCTCCGCCGACTCACCTTCGCGGTTAGGTATTTTGCTTCGGTCAACCTGTAAAGAAAGGAATGGTGATTACATTGGTAAAAAAATTACACGAAATGGGATATGGGAAAGGCCTCATCGGAGGCGATTTTTGTCTTTTCCTGTTGCGGCACTCTCAGACTTTGTCCGCTATTTTCGGCTCATCTACCAGTCTTTTTGCTCAGATTTGGGTATGGAGGTGTTCAAAATTGAATTTCGAGCAATTGAGAAAAATTTTACCTCTTCTGGTGGTCGAAATTAGCTCCAGTGCGGCAGTAGGCGGCGGTCGGATCTCCTACCAGCAACTGGTTCTTCTTCTCCAGCGGAGGGGTCCGGCGACTAGGGTTAGGGTTTAGTGTGAATAGGGTTATTTATATTCGTCTTTTTTTAATATGTGTCGTCCATCGTGTTTGATCTAAAACGTCCAATCACGTTTAAATAGGGAGTGAATTTAGATCGTTCATCACGATTTGATCTGGACCATCCAATCGCGTTTAAAGGGGGAACGGATCCAGACCGCTCGTGCGCACGGGAACAAATCTGGACTGTCCGAACGCGGGCACGTGGATCGCAGTGTGGCCTCCCGCGTGACATCGCGTCTGCGTGCCTTGCCAGACGGCGTGCTCCGGTTCGTCGAGGCTGCTGACTGGACATCCTACGTGGCACAATTTTCTTAAATTGTATTTTGACTCCCGGTTTCTAATTTTTTTTTTCAAAAATACTCACAGAACTCAAATTTTCAACTCTTTTTCCCAAAATTATTTTCAATCTCATCATCCAATTAATTTTCTTCATTTTTACATTAAAATAAAATTCAAAAAAGTAAAAAAAATATTTTTATATAAATTTTAATTACATTAAAATTAATTAATTAAATGATTACAGGCTTCATCGAGGTCCATACCTAGAGGAATACAGAGGCTGATTTAGGTTGCATGGATGCTTATAACAAAGGTACTGTAGGCAATTTTTCCATTATTGAGTGTTTTGTCTTATATGCTTTATTAATATACATTGTTCTCATAGATTGATTGTTGTAGTTGAAACTCTACTTGTATTATTCGTATATTACATGAATGATGAAATTTATCATCCAAAAAATACTTTGATTATGCTATAGATACAGAAAATCAATCATAATCGACGCATATAGAAAGATATATTGAAACACTGGAGTATAGATATTAATGTTTGTTTTGTTTGAGAGATAAAACATAGAAGGCCATTTTGGCAAAGAGAGATGAGAAAGTAGTTTTAGTTGTAAGCCCCATTTGGATATTTGGTTAAGGAACATTTGAATAAGAGATAAATCACGGTATATGTCACTTAAATGGCATAAAACATAAAATGAGATATAGAAAAAAAAATTCATTACATTTTTTATACGTTAGATGCCATGTGGCATCTATGGTATATATTTACATCACTAGATAATGTGACTTGTTCAACTTGTTATCGTGTAACACTTATACTAAAAGTGTTAATGTAAAATAATAATTAGAGATTAAAATTTATATTTTTAAAAAATAGGTAGACCAAAAATACAAAACAAAATAAATAGTATAATACCAAATCAAATATTTAAAATCAGAATATTTTCTATGACATGAAATGACACAACTTATAATATTTAAACTCTTAATCTCTTAAAAAGAGTAAGAAAGTACACTACTTGACAAAAGATTAAACATATAATATTGACATTTGCTTTACACTATTTACATATAAATAAATTTATTATATACATAAAAGGAAGTCCAAAAATTAATCGTAATTTAATAAAAGTATTTTATCATATTTTAATTAAAAAAATAATTAGTTACTAATACTCTTATAAATCTTTATTTAAATTTATATAATAATTGTCTATAAAACTATTTTAGTTAAAATGATAATATATAAAATATAATTAAAATAATAGTATTTACAATAATTATTTATTTAAAAAATTTTAATTATAGAAATATAATTTAGTTTTTAATTGAATATTTATTGTAAATATAACATAATATATATATATATAATAACCATCTATAAAACTCTAAATTTATGCTTTATATAAATTCTTAATCATTTATTTGTTAACTTCCATAAAACTTCCGTTTGCGTTATTTTTTAATAATTTTTTTTATTAATTTATATAAGCAGTAAAAATGGATGCAGTAATTTATACACACTACATGAATCTCACGTCCACGCGCTTGAGCAGATCGTGCGTCAATCTTGAAAACCGAGATGTACGGACATATGTACTAAAGTTAACCGACCAAAAATTTGCTTTCCTTTTCTGTTCTCGATTGGTCCGCAATCAACCGAGGCGGCGCGTGGTGTTTGTACTCAATCAAATCCGTTAATTGAAGCAACATGCTGATCAGGAGTTTTGCTCTTGATGATGAAAATCTAACGGCTGAGATGACGAGAAGCTCTTCAAACTCTGAAGGAGACGGAGTAGGTGAGCAGTCTCCGAGTCCTGGTAAATGATAAAGGAGGTGACCGGTAATAGCCGGTGAGAGGGAGGAGTGATGGGAGTAGAGGGGAACGGGTAGAACTGGTAAAGGAGTCGAATGAGGAAAATATAATATATTTTTTTTGTTTGACTTTTTTGGCACTTTAGAGATTTGATGGGTTTAGTAGTTTTATGGAAGGTAGTGGATGGATTGTATGTCGGCGAGGTAATTTTTTTTTTTTTAAATAATAAATATCTAATCAAATTAGAAAAAATCTACCAATAAATTATTGATGGGATAGTCGATACACCCTTTTTTTTTTTATAAATATTGTTAATTTAAGTTTAATTATGTATTTTCATTACTAAAATTTATTACAATAAATCTATATATATTACTCATATTTATTTATGTTAAACAAATAAAAACATGTTACATATTTTAACAAATTTTTACATTACATGTTTCAAATTGTTGGTATACCCTTTATTTTATAATTATTATTGATTTGAGTTGAATTATGTATTTTTATTAATAAATTATATTATAATAAGTGTGTATGTATTAATAACTTTTA
Organism: Carica papaya; assembly: GCF_054855325.1. NCBI lineage: Eukaryota > Viridiplantae > Streptophyta > Magnoliopsida > Brassicales > Caricaceae > Carica > Carica papaya. The sequence goes on from NC_142311.1 coordinate 31,801,738, forward strand.
TTTATATTAAATAAAAAAACATGTTATGTGTTTTAATATGTATGCATATATAATTAGTTCGTAATACTCGAATTATGCAATAAATGTATGAAAATTATGAATATTTAGTTAAATACTGTTTAAATGATTCTTTTAATTATTCAATTTATTAATATCATACAGAATGATTTTTTTAAATAAAAATGAATTTAAATTGGATTGATTAATTTACAAATCTCTATGATATTATATTAAATAATTTAATTACTATATATATGAGTTAACTTGCCAATAAATCTATTGAATTATCTACGTTACACATTTTAATTTGTAAGACATTGAATTATAAAAGAAAAAAAAAATCTAACAAAAAACCCACTTAATTTTTTAGCTTAAAAGTTATGCAATAAATCTATTTTATCGGGAAACATTTATAAGATTAAAAGTAGAGCATAGTCCCACCCTAAAAAAAATTAAATATTATACTTGACCCACAAATGATTTATTAGTAGATTACCCATTGAGATTAATGCATATAATCTTTTCATATATTTATTTTAGTTGTACATAAATTAATGAGATCTTGAATTTACGGTTGAGAGTACCACTACTAGTCAATTCTAACCCCACATGTTGAATTTGACATGCACAATTTTTTTTTTTTAGTTTAGACATAAATATATACATATATGATTATATATATTTATGTATATGACCAAACGAATATAAATAGGGTGAAACGTGGGTACCACTTCCATATATATATATATGCACATATATAATATAATATTTCATTATACTCTCATGAAAAAAATTTGTTTCAAGATTGATATTAAAATCATAGTGTGCCACAAGCGCATGCCAATCAATTATTCAATTTTTTTTCCGTGCCTAGTTTTTCTACAAGAGCACTATTCTCAACCATATCAAACACTATTTTATACCTTTTTCTCACTCCACTCTAATGCATAGACCGCATTTTAAATTTTTTCTAAGCACTTTCTCAATCTTATCAACACCAATCAAATTCGTATCAACTGAGGTAAATCAAGATTCTTTACAATATTTACCTCATGAATTCATGTGGATTCTCTTTAAGATCTGCTATTTCAGTTTCAAAATACATTCATCTCAAAATTCTTGATAAACCCAACTTTGTCCTTATCTTTTTCACGAAAAATAGATTCTAAATAAGTGCTTTCTGCATATTCTTTGTCATGAATTTAAGGCTTACGTTTCAACTCGTGTTGAAATTTTAAGAAACAATGGTGTGTCTATATCTAAAATTATCCTGTTTTGATATTTTTGAGCTGACATCAACGAAGGTAGATTTGATAAGTTCAAAAAAGTTATAGAGATGGTGAAAGAAATGGGCATTAGTCCTTTGAAAGCACAGTTTGCTCTGATCATTGTTGTAGTGAGTACAATGAGGAAGACTCGGTGGAAAAAAAAAGATTAAGTTGTATATAAAGTGAGGTTTGTTAGAGGAGGAGATTTTGTCAGCGTTTCGTAGATTTTCATGGTTTATGGTTGCATCCGAAAATAAGATCATGGTGGTAATGGAGTATGTTGTAAATGAAATAAGGTTTCAATCTTCGAAAATCATCAAGCGGTCTCTTCAATCTTATCATTACCAATCAAATTCATATCAACTGAGGCAAATCAAGACTCTTTTACAGTCTCTTACCTCATGAATTCATGTGGATTCTCTTTAAAATATGTTAATTTAGCTTTAAAATACATTTATCTCAAAACTCCTGATAAGCCCAACTTTGTCCTTGTCTTTCTCACAAACAATGGCTTCTTAAAAAGCCAAATCATGAACCTCGTCAAGAAATGTCCAGCGGTATTAACTTGCAATCCCAGTAATCTTTTGTCTAAGGTAAAATTTCTCCAATCTAAAGGCCTTTCAGTGGTTGATATCATGCATCTTTTTTCTTTTAACCCTATTCTCTTTCATAGAAGGTTAAAAGATTAAATAATCTCTTATTTTGACTTGATTATAGATTTTTTTTATTCTATCGAGGAAGCAATTGATGTTGTTAAGTGCGTCCCACATATTCTTTGTCTTGGTTTTATGGCTTACGTTGCATCTTCTACAGTTTAAGGAACAATAGTGTGCCTACATATAAGATTCTTATGTTTTTGTGTTTTCGAGCTGACAATAATGAAGATAGTTTTGATAAGTTCTAAGAAGTTGTAGAGATGGTAAAAGAAATGAGGATTAGTCTTTTGAAAGAACAGTTTTTTTTTGTCATTGTTGCAATGACTTAGTGGGAAAGAAAGATTAAATTATATATGAAGTATTGTTTATAAGATGAGGAGATTTTGTCAGCATTCAGTAGATTTCCATTAGTTATGATTGCATCCGAGAATAAGATTATGTTGGTAATGGAGTATGTTGTGAATGAAATGGGGTTTTGATCTTTGAGAATCATCAAATGGCCTTTGATTTTGCTTATTTTGATGTAGTCCCAGAGATAAGATTCAAAATCTAAAAATGTAACAAAACTTGTTTTGTACATAGATAGCTGCAGGTTTCATACCTTTTTTTTTTTTTTTTTTCTGTACAACCATTATTCTCAACCATGTCAAATATTGTTTCATATCCTTTTCCCACTTCACTTTGATGCACAGACCGCATTTTAAATTTTTTTCAAACACCTCCTCAATTTTATCAACACCAATCAAATTCATATCAACTGAAGTAAATCAAGACTCTTTTACAGTCTCTTAGCTTATGAATTCATGTGAATTTTCTTTAAGATCTGTTATTTTAGCTTCAAAATGCATTCACCTTAAAACCCTTGATAAACTCAACTCTGTCCTTGCCTTTCTCACCAATAATAGCTTCTCAAAAAATATAGTCATGAACCTTATCAAGAAATGTCCAACAATATTAACTTGTAATCCCGATAATCTTTTATTTAAGTTAAAATTTCTCTAATCTAAAGACTTTTCAGTGGTTGATATTGCGCATAGTTTTGCTTATAGCTCTATTATCTTCCATAAAAGGTTAAAGGATCAAATAATATCATATTTTGATTTAATCATAGATTTGCTTCATTCTACTGAGAAAACTATTACTGCTGTTAAGCGCTTCCCACACATTCTTTATCATGGCTTTAAGGCTTACGTTACACCTCGTGTTGATGTTTTAAGGAACAACAATGTGCATACATATAAGATTTTCTTGTCTATATGTTTTTTAGTTGACATTGATGAATGTAGATTTGATGAGTTGGAAGGAGCTATAGAGACGGTGAAAGAAATGAGGATTAGTCATTTGAAAACACAATTTGTTTTGGCCATTATTACAATGAGTAAGATTAGGAAGACTCAGTGAAAAAAAGATTAATTTGAATATGAAGTGGGGTTTTTTAGATGAGGAGATTTCATCAATGTTTGGTAGATTTTCATGGTTTCTGGTTGCATCCAAAAATAAGATCATGGAGCTAATAGACTACGTTGTGACTAAAACTCAGTGATTTTGCTTATTTTGATGCAGATTTAAAGATAAGATTCAAAATTAGAAAAATAGTGCAGCAAAACTGGTTTTAATATCTAGTTTTTTCTACAAGACCACTACTTTCAAACATGTCAAACACTATTTCATACCCTTTTCCAACTCCACCCCGATTCATTGACTGCATTTTAAGTTTCTTTCAAATACCTCCTCAATCTTATAAGCACCAATCAAATTCGTATTAACTAAGGCAAATTAAGACTCTTTTATAGTCTCTTACCTCATGAATTCATATGTATTCCCTTAGAGATTTGCTATTTCAGCTTCAAAATACATTCATCTCAAAACCTCTAATAAACCCAACTATGTCCTTGCTTTTCTCACCAACAATGGCTTATAAAAAAAAATCATGAACCTTGTCAAGAAATTTCCATTAGTATTAACTTGCAATCCCGATAATCTTTTATTCAATGCAAAATTTCTCCAATTGAAAGGGCTTTCAATTGTTGATATTGCACATATTTTTGCTTTTAATCCTATATCTTCCATAGAAGATTAAATGATCAAATAATCTCTTATTTTGACTTGAGTATAGATTTGCTTCTTTCAATTGTTGAATTGCACATATTTTTGCTTTTAATCCTATATCTTCCATAGAAGATTAAATGATCAAATAATCTCTTATTTTGACTTGAGTATAGATTTACTTCATTCTACTGAGGAAGTAATTACTTCTGTTAAGCGTTTCCTGCATATTATTTATCATGGTTTTAAGATTTACGTTGCATATCGTGTTGACAGTTAAAGGAGCAATGGTGTGCCTACATATAAGATTATCCTGTTTCTGTGTTTTCAAGCTAATAATGATGAAGGTAGTTTTGATAAGTTCTAAGAAGCTATAGAGACAGTTAAAAAATAAGGATTAGTCATTTGAAAACATAGTTTGTTCTATCCATTCTTGTAGTGAGTACAATAAGAAAGACTCAGTGGTAAAGAAAGATTAAGTTATATGTATAGTGGGGTTTCTTAGATGAGATTTTGTCAGCGTTTGGTAGATTTTCATGGTTTATGGTTGCATCTGAGAATAAAATCACGGCGATAATGGAATATATTGTGAATGAAACCGAATTTTGATCTTCAAAAATCATCAGACGCCCTGTGATTTTATATAATTTGATGCAAATCTAAAGATAAGATTCAAAATTATAAAAATAGTGCAACAAAATTGATTTTTACAAAGACAGCTATAGGTTTCATAACTAGTTTTTTTTTTCATGCATAGTTTTTTCAACAAGACCACTATTCTCAACTATGTCAAACACTGTTTAATACCCTTGTTCCACTCTACTGCGATGCATAGACTGCAGTTTAAAATTTTTCCAAACACCTTCTTAATCCTATTAACACCAATTAAATTCGTATCAACTTAGGCAAATCAAGACTCTTTTATAGTTTCTTACCTCAAGAATTCATATAGATTATCTTTAAGATGTGCTATTTTAGCTTCAAAATACATTCATCTCAAAACTTTGATAAACCCGACTTTGTCCTTACCTTTCTCACCAACAATGACTTCTCAAAAAGAAAAATCATGAACCTCGTCAAGAAATTTCCAGCAATATTAACTTGCAATCCCAATAATCTTTTATCCAATGTAAAATTTATCCAATCTAAAGGTTTTTCAGTGGTTGATATTGCACATATTTTTGCTTTTAACTTTATTCTCTTCCATTGAAAGTTAAATGATCAAATAATCACTTATTTTGACTTGATTATAGATTTTCCTTATTCTACTGAGGAAGTCATTGTTGTTGTTAAGTATTTCCTGTATATTCTTTCTCATGGTTTTAAGGCTTACTTTGCACCTCTTGTTGATGTTTTACCCAATAACAGTGTGCCTATATCTAAGATTCTCTTGTTTATGCGTTTTTTAGCTGACACTAATAAAGATGGATTTGATAAGTTCGAAAAAATTATAGACAGTGAAAGAAATGGAGATTAGTCATATAAAAGCACTATTTGTTCTGGCAGTGTTGCAGTGAGTACAATGAGGAAGACTCAGTGGGAAAGAAACGTCAAGTTGTATATGAAGTGAGGTTTATCAATGAGGAGATTTTGTCAGTGTTTGATAGATTTTTAAGGTTTGTGGCTGCATCTGAGAATAAGATTATGGCGGTAATGGAGTATATTGTGAATGAAGTGGGGTTTCAGTCATCGAAAATATTAAGCGGCCTGTGATTATTCTTATTTTGATTCAGGTCTAGAGATAAGATTCAAAATTAGAAAAATAATGCAGTAAAACTGGTTTTATACAGAAACAACTACAAGTTTCATACTTAATTTTTTCCATTGCTAGTTTTTTCAGCAAAATCTCTATTCTCAACCATATCAAAAACAATCTTATACCCTTTTCCCACTCTACTTCGATGCATAGACCGCATTTTAAATTTCCTTCAAACACCTCCTCAATCTTATTAGCACCAATCAAATTCGTATCTACTGAGGTAAATCAAGACTCTTTTACAATCTTTTAACTCACGAGTTCATGTGGAATCTCTTTAAGATCTGCTATATTAGCTTTAAAATAGATTCATCTTAAAACCCAAGATAAACCCGACTCTATCCTTGTCTTTTTCCCCAACAATGACTTCTTAAAAGAAAAAATTATGAACCTCATAAAGAAATTTATAGCAGTATTAACTTGCAATCCGAATAATCTTTTGTCCAAGATCAAATTTCTCCAATCTAAATGTTTTTTAGTGGTTGATATTACGCATAATTTTTCTTATAACCTGACTCTCTTCCATAAAAAGTTAAAGATCAAATAATCACTTATTTTGACTTAATTATAGATGTTTTATTCTACTTAGGAAGCTGTTGTTGTTAAGTGCTTTTCGCATATTTTTTGTCATGTTTTGAAGGCTTATGTTGCAGCTCGTGTTGACGATTTGAGAAACAACGGTGTGCCTACAAATAAGATTCTATTGTTTATGCATTTTCAAGCAGACATTGATGAATGTAGATGTGATAAGTTCGAAAAAGCTTTAAAAATAGTGAAAGAAATAAGGTTTACTCATTTTAAAGAACAGTTTGTTCTGGCCATTGTTGTACTGTGTAAGACTCAGTGGAAAAGAAAGGTTAAATTATTTATGAAGTGGGCTTTATGAGAGGATATTTTTCAGTGTTTGATTGATTTTCTTAGTTTATGGTTATATATGAGAATAAGATCATTGGGGTAATGGAGTATGTTGTGAATGAAATTGGGTTTCGATCTTCAAAAATCATTAAGCGACATGTAATTTTGCTTATTTTGATGCAGGTCTAGAGATAAAATTCAAAATCAGAAAAAAATGCAGTAAAATTGGTTTTGTACAGAGACAACTACAGGATTCATAACTAGATTTTTCATGCCTAGTTTTTTCCGCAAGACCTCTATTATCAATAATGTCAAAAATTGTTTATTACCCTTTTCTCACTATACTCTGATGCATAGACTGTATTTTAAATTTCCTCCAAACATCTCATTGATCTTATCAGCACTAATCAAATTCGTATTAACTAAAGCAAATCAAGACTCTTTTACAGTCTCTTACCTCATGAATTCATGTGGATTCTCTTTAAAATATGCTATTTCAGCTTCAAAATACATTTATCTCAAAACCCTTGATAAAACCCAACTATGTCCTTGCTTTTCTAACCAATAACGTCTTCTCGAAAAGAAAAATCATGAACCTCATCAAGAAACTTCTAGTAGTATTAATTTGCAATCCCGATCATCTTCTTTCCAATATCAAATTTCTCCAATCTAAAGGTTTTTCAATGGTTAATATTGTGCATATTTTTGCTTATAACCATCCTCTCTTCTATAAAAGGTCAAAGGATCAAATAATCCCTTATTTTAACTTAATTATAGATTTGTTTTATTTGACTGAAGAAGTCATTGTGCTGTTAAGTGCTTCCTGCATATTTATTGTTATGTTTTTAAGGCTTACATTGTACTTCATGTTGACAATTTGAGGAACAACGATGTGTCTATATATAAGATTCTCCTATTTTGGTGCTTTCGAGCTGACAACTATGAAGATAATTTTGATAAATTCTAAAAAGTTGTAGAGGCAGTGAAAGAAATGATGATTAGTCCTTTGAAAGCGCAATTTGTTTTGGCTATTATTGCAATGGGTACAGTGGGGAAGACTTTGTGGGAAAGAAATGTTAAGTTGTATATGAAGTAGGGTTTGTCAAATGAAGATATTTTGTCAACGTTTGGTGGATTTCTATGGTTTATGGTTGCATCCGAGAATAAGATTATGGCAGTAATGGAGTATGTTGTGATCTCGAAAATCATCAGACGGCCTGTGATTTTGCTTATTTTAATGTAGGTGTAGAGATAAGATTCAAAATCATAAAAACAGTGCAGCAAAACTGGTTTTGTACAGTGACAGCTGCAGGTTTCATGCCAAGTTTTTTCAGTGTCTTTTTACAAGACCTCTATTCTCAACCATGTCGAACACAGTTTCATACCTTTTTTTCAATCCACCTTAATGCGTAGACCGCACTTTAAATTTCCTCCAAACATCTTAATCTTAATAGTACCAATCAAATTTGTATCAACTAAGGTAAATCAAGACTCTTTTTCAGTCTCTTACCTCATGAATTCATGTGGATTCTCTTTAAGATCTGTTATTTTAGCTTTAAAATATATTCATATCAAAATCCCTGATAAACTTGACTCTGTCCTTGCCTTTCTCACCAATAATGGCTTCTCAAAAAGAAAAATAATGAACTCGACAAAAAATATTTGATAGTTAACTTACAATCCCGATAATCATTTGTTTAGGATCAAATTTCTTTAATCTAAAGGTTTTTCAGTGGTTAATATTGCACATATTTTTTCTTATGACCTTACTCTCTTCCATAAAAGTTTAAAGGATCAAATAATCCCTTATTTTGAATTAATTATAGATTTGTTTTATTATATTGAGGAAGTGATTCCTACTGTTAAGTGCTTCCCGCATATTCTTTGTCATGTTTTTAAGGCTTACGTTGAAACACGTGTTGATTCTCCTGTTTCTGCATTTTCAAGCTAACACCAATGAAGTTAGATTTGATAAGTTCGAAGAAGCTTTAATGACAGTGAAAGAAATGGGGTTTAGTCCTTTGAAAACACAATTTGTTCTGGCTATTATTACAGTGTGTAAGACTCAGTGGGAAAGTAAGGTTAAATTATTTATGAAGTGGGGTTTGTGAGAGAAGGAGATTTTATTAGTGTTTGACAGATTTTCATAGTTTATGGTTGTATCTAAGAATAAGATCATTGCAGTAATGGAGTATTTTGATCTTCGAAAATCATCAAGCAACCTGTGATTTTGCTTATTTTGATGTAGGTCTAGAGATAAGATTCAAAATTAGAAAAATAGGGCAGCAAAACTTGTTTTGTATAAAGACAATTGTAGGTTTCATAACTAGTTTTTTCTATGCCTAATTTTTTCTACAAAACGTTTATTCTCAACTATGTTAAACACTGTTTCATACCTTTTCCCACTCTACCTTGAGCATAGAGTGCATTTTTAATTTTCTCTAAATATCTCTTCAATCTTATAAACATCCATCAAATTCATATTAACTAAGGCAAATCAAGACTCTTTTATAGTCTCTTATATCATGAATTCATGTGTATTCACTTTAAAATCTGCTATTTCAGCTTCAAAATACATTCATCTCAAAACCCCTGATAAACCTGACTCTGTCCTTGCCTTTCTCACCAATAATGACTTCTTAAAAAGAAAAATCATGAACCTTATCAAGAAATTTCCATCAGTATTAATTTACAATGCCGATAATATTCTGTCCAATATCAAATTTCTCAAATCTAAAGGCTTTTTAGTAGTTGATATTATGCATATTTTTTGCTGATAACCCTACTCTCTTCCATAGAAGGGTAAATGATTAAATAATCCCTTATTTAACTTAATTATACACTTGTTTCATTTTACTAAGGAAGTCATTGTGCTCTTAAGTGCTTCACGCATATTCTTTATAATGTTTTTAAGGCTTACATTGCAACTCGCATTGACAATTTGAGGAACAACTGTGTGTCTACATCTACAATTCTCCTATTTCTGCATTTTCGAGCTGACAATGATGAAGATAGTTTTGATACGTTCTAAAAAGTTGTAGAAACGGTAAAAGAAATGAGGATTAGTCCTTTGAAGGCACAGTTTGATCTGGCTATTGTTGCAGTGAGTACAGTGAAAGAAGACACAATGGGAATGAAAGATTAAGTTATATATAAAGTGGGGTTTATCATAGGAGGAGATTTTGTCAGCGTTTGATAGATTTTCATGGTTTATGGTTGCATCCGAGAATAAGATCATGTCGGTAATGGAGTATATTGTGAATGAAGTGGGGTTTCGATCTTCAAAAATCATTACACGGCTTGTGATTTTGCTTATTTTGATGCAAGTGTAGAGATAAGATTCAAAATCAGAAAAACAATGCAGCAAAACTAGTTTTGTATAGAGACAATTGCAGGTTTCATACCTAGTTTTTTCAATATCTAGTTTTTTCTACGAGACTTCTATTCTAAACCATGTCAAACACTGTTTCATACCATTTTTCCACTCCACTCTAATGCGTAAACCGCATTTTAAATTTCTTCTAAACACCTCCTCAATCTTATTAGCACCAATCAAATTCATCTCTACTGAGGTAAATCAAGACTCTTTTACAATATCTTAACTCATGAATTCACGTGGAATCTCTTTAAGATCTGTTATATTAGCTTTAAAATACATTCATCTCAAAACTCCTGATAAACCGACTCGGTCCTTACATTGCTCACTAATAATAACTTTTTAAAAAGAAAAATCATGAACCTCGTTAAGAAATTTTTGACAATTAACTTACAATCCCGATAATCTTTTATCTAAGATCAAATTACTCCAATCTAAAGGTTTTTCAGTGGTCGATATTTTGCATATTTTTTCTTATAACCCTACTTTCTTTTATAAAAGGTTAAAGGATCAAATAATCCCTTATTTTGACTTAATTATAGATTTGCTTTATTTTATTGAGAAAGTTGTTGCTGCTGTTAAGTTCTTCTCGCATATTCTTTGTCATGTTTTTAAAGCTTACGTTGCAACTTGTGTTGACGATTTGAGGAACAACGGTGTGCCTACATTTAAAATTCTCCTATTTTTTGCATTTTCGAGTTGATAATGATGAAGTTAGATTTGATAAGTTCGAAGAAGCTTTAAAGACAATGAAAGAAATGGAATTTAGTCCTTTGAAAGCATAGTTTATTCTGGCCATTGTTGCAGTGTGTAAGACTTAGTGGGAAAGAAAGGTTAAATAATTTATGAAGTAGGGTTTGTAAGAGGAGATTTTGTCAGTGTTTAGTAGATTTTCATGGTTTACGGTTGTATATGAGAATAAGATTATAACGGTAATGGATTATGTTGTGAATGAAATGGGGTTTCGATCTTCAAAAACCATCAAGCGACCTGTGATTTTGCTTATTTTGATACAGGTCTAGAGATAAGATTCAAAATCAGAAAAATAGTGCAGTAAAATTGGTTTTGTACAGAGACAATTGTATGTTTCATAATTAGTTTCTTCTATGCCTAGTTTTTTTTTTTCTGCAAAACCTCTATTCTCAATTATGTCAAACACTGTTTCATACCCTTTTCCCACTCTACCTTAATGCATAGACTGTATTTTATATTTCCTCCAAATAGCTCCTTAATCTTATCAGCACCAATTAAATTCGTATCAACTTAGGCAAATTAAGACTCTTTTACAGTCTCTTACTTCATGAATTCATGTAAATTCTTTTAAAATATGCTATTTCAACTTCAAAATACATTCATCTCAAACCTCCTAATAAACCCGACTCTGTTCTTGCCTTTCTCACCAATAATGGCTTCTCAAAAAGAAAAATCACGAACCTCATCAAGAAATTCCCAGCAGTATTGCCTTTCTCACCAATAATGGCTTCTCAAAAGAAAAATCGTAAACCTCATCAAGAAATTCCCAACAGTATTAATTTGCAATCCCAATAATCTACTTTTAAAGATCAAATTTCTCCAATTTAAAGGCTTTTCAAATGTTGATATTGAACATATTTTTGCTTATAACCCTCCTATCTTCCATTTCTATTATTAAGTGTTTCCCACATATTTTTTAACATTCTTTTAATGTTTACATTGACCTCGTGTTGACGATTTAAGGAACAACGGTGTGCCTACATCTAAGATTCTCTTGTTTCTATATTTTTAAGCTGACACCGATGAAGGTAGATTTGATTAGTTCGAAAAAAGTTTAAAGATGGTGAAAGAAATAGGGTTTAGTCTTTTGAAAGCACAATTTGTTATGGCCATTGTTGTAGTGTGTAAGACTCAGTGGAAAAGAAAGGTTGAGTTATTTATGAAGTGGGGTTTATGAAAGAAGGAGATTTTCTCAGTGTTCGGTAGATTTTCATGGTTTATGGTTATATATGAGAATAAGATCATTGCGGTAATGGAGTATGTTGTGAATGAAATGGGATTTCAATCTTCGAAAATCATCAAGCGGCCTATAATTTTGCTCATTTTGATGCAGATCTAGAGATAAGATTAAAAATCAGACAAACAGTGTAGTAAAACTAGTTTTGTATAAAAACAACTGTAGGTTTTATACCTAGTTTTTTTCATGCCTAGTTTTTTCTACATGACCACTATTCTCAACTATATCAAAAATTGTTTCATACCTTTTTCCCACTCTACCTTGATACATAGATCATATTTTAAATTTCCTTCAAACACCTCCTTAATCTTATCAGTACCAATCAAATTTGTATCAACTAAGGCAAATCAAGACTCTTTTATAGTCTCTTACCTCATGAATTTATGTGGATTCTCTTTGAGACATGCTAGTTCAGTTTAAAAATCAATTCATCTCAAAATCCCTAATAAACCCAACTCTATCCCTGCCTTTTTCACCAATAATAGCTTCTCAAAAAGAAAAATCATGAACCTCATCAAGAAATTTTCAATAGTATTAACCTGTAATCCTAATAATCTTCTTTTCAATATCAAATTTCTCAAATCTAAAGGATTTTCAATGGTTTATATTGCACATATTTTTGCTTATAACCTTACTCTCCATAAAGGGTTAAGAGATCAACTAATCACTTATTTTCGTAATTATATATTTGTTTCATTTTACTGAAGAAGTCATTACTGCTATTAGGTGCTTCCCGCATATTCTTTGTTATATTTTTAAGGCTTATGTTGCACATCGTGTTGATGATTGAGGAACAACGGTGTTTCTACATTTAAGATTCTCATGTTTCTGCATTTTTGAGCTGACACAGATGAAGGTAGATTTGATAACTTCGAAGAAGCTTTAAAGACGATGAGATTAATAGGGTTTAGTCCTTTGAAAGCACAATTTGTTTTGGCCATTGTTGCAGTGTGTTAGACTCAGTGTGAAAGAAATGTTAAGTTGTATATGAAGTGAGGTTTGTTAGAGGAGGAGATTTGGTTAGTGTTTCATAGATTTCTACGATTTATGGTTGCATTCGAGAATAAGATTATGGCAGTAATGGAGTATGTTGTGAATGAAATGGGGTTTCGATCTTCAAAAATAAACGAGCAACTTGTGATTTTGATTATTTTGATGCAGGTTTAGAGATAAGATTTAAAATCAGAAAAACAGTACAACAAAACTGGTTTTGTACAGAAAATGCTGCAAGTTTCATACCTAGTTTTTTCCATGCCTAGTTTTTTTTTATGAAAAATCACTATTCTCAATCATGTCTAACAATGTTTCATACCATTTTCCTACATCACCTCGATGCATAAACCATATTTTAAATTTCTTCCAAACAACTCCTCAATCTTATCAGCATCAATCAAATTCGTTTTAACTAAAGCAAATTAAGACTCTTTTACAATCTCTTATCTCATGAATTCATGTAGATTCTCATTAAGATTTGCTATTTCAGCTTCAAAATACATTCATCTCAAAATTCTTAATAAACCCAACTATGTCCTGGCCTTTTCTCACAAACAATGGATTCTCAAAAAGCCAAATCATGAACCTCGTCAAGAAATGTCCAACAGTATTAACTTATAATCATGATAATCTTTTATCCAATATCTAATTTCTCAAATCCAAAGGCTTTTTAGTGATTAATATTCCACATACTTTTGCTTATAACCCTATTCTCTTCCATATAATGTTAAAGGATCAAATAACCTTATTTTGAATTGATTATAGATTTGCTTCATTCTACCAAGGAAGCTATTGTTGCTGTTAATCGCTTTCTGCATATTCTCTGTCATGGTTTTAAAGCTTACGTTGCACTTCGTGTTGAAGTTTTACGGAACAACTATGTGCCTACATCTAAGATTATCCTACTTATGCATTTTCAAGCTCACACTAATAAGGTAGTTTTGATAAATTCGAAGAAGCTGTAGAGATGGTGAAAGAAATGGGTATTAGTCCTCTAAAACCATAGTTTGTTCTAGCCATTATTGCAGTGAGTACGGTGAGGAAGACTTAGTGGGAAAGAAATATTAAGTTATATATGAAGTGGGGTTTGTTAAAGGAATAGATTTTGTCACATTTTGGTAGATTTCCATCTTTATGGTTGCATCCTAGAATAAGATCATGGCGCTAATTGATTATGTCATGGATGAAATGGGTTTAAATCTTCAGAAATCATCAAGGCCTGTGATTTTGCTTATTTTGATGTAGGGCTAAAGATAAAATTCAAAATTAGAAAAATAGTGCAGCAAAACTGGTTTTGTAGAGAGATAGCGACAAATTTCATAACTAATTTTTTTAATGCCTAGTTTTTTCTGCAAAACCATTATTCTCAACCATGTCGAACACTTTTTCATACCTTTTTCCCCCTCCACCCCAACACGTATACCGTATTTTAATTTTCTTCTAATCACCTCCTCAATCTTATTAGCACCAATCAAATTCATATCAACTGAGACAAATCAAGACTCTTTTACAGTCTCTTACCTCATAAATTCTTGTGGATTCTCTTTAAGATATGTTATTTCAACTTTAAAATATATTCATCTCAAAACCCCTAATAAACTCGACTCTGTCTTTGCATTTCTCACAAATAATAACTTTTTAAAAAGAAAAATCATGTACCTCGTCAAGAAATGTCCAAAAGTATTAACTTGCAATACCAATAATCTTTTCTCGAAAGTCAAATTTCTCCAATTTAAAGGTTTTTTAGTGGTTGATATTGTGCATAATTTTATTTTTAATCCTACTCTCTTCCATAGAAGGTTAAATGATAAAACAGTCCTTCATTTTAACTTGATTACAAATTAGCTTCATTTTATTGAGGAAGTCATTGCTACTGTTAAGCGCCTCTCGCATATTATTTGTCATGGTTTTAAGGCTTATGTTACAATTTGTGTTGACATTTTACAAAATAAATGTGCGCCTACATGTAAGATTCTCTTATTTTTGCATTTTCAAGCTAACACTGAAAAAGGTAGTTTTGATAAGTTCAAAAAAACTGTAGAGATGGTGAAAGAAATGAGGATTAGTCATTTGAAAGCATAGTTTTTTCTTGCTATTATTTTAATGAGTACGATGAGGAAGACTCAGTGGGAAAGAAAGATTAAGTTATACCTAAAGTAGGGTTTATGAGAAGAGGAGATTTTGTTAGTGTTTAGTAGACTTCCACGGTTTATGGTTGCATTTGAGAATAAGATCATGGCATTAATGGAGTATGTTATGAATGAAATAGGTTTAGATATTTAAAAATCATCAAGTAGCCTGTGATTTTGCTTATTTTGATGCATGGCTAGAGATAAGATTCAAAATAAAAAAATAGTGCAGCAAAACTGATTTTGTACAGAGACAACTGTAGGTCTCATATCTAGTTTTTTCCATGCCTAGTTTTTTTTGTAAGACCATTATTCTTAACCATGTCACACACTGTTTCATACCTTTTTCCCACTCCACTAAGATGTGTATATTGCATTTTAAATTTCTTTCAGACACCTCCTATATCTTATGACCAATCAAATTCGTATCAATTGAAGCAAATCAAAACTCTTTTACAGTATTTTACCTCAAGAATTCATGTGGATTCTCTTCAAGATATGTTATTTAAGCTTCAAAATACATTCATCTCAAAACCCCTGATAAATCCGATTATGTTCTTGTCTTTATCCCCAACAATGGCTTCTCAACAAGCTAAGTTATGAATCTCGTCAAGAAATGTCCAAAAGTATTAACTTGCAATTCCAATAATCTTTTATCCAATGTCGAATTTCTCCAATCTAAAGGCTTTTTAGTGATTGATATTGCACATATTTTTGCTTCTAACCCTACTCTTTTCTATATAAGGTTAAAGAATAAAATAATCCCTTATTTTGACTTAATTATAGATTTGTTTCATTCTACCAAGAAGGCATTGCTGTTGTAAAACGCTTCCTGTATATTATTTGTCATGATTTTAAGGCTTACATTGCACCTCGTGTTGATGTTTTAAGGAACAACTATGAGCCTACATATAAGATTCTCCTGTTTTTGCATTTTTGAGCCGACAACATTGAAAGTAGTTTTGATAAGTTCAAAGAAGCTGTAGAAATGGTGAAAGAAATGGGGATTAGTCCTTTGAAAGTATAGTTTTTTCTAGCCATTTTTGTAGTAAGTATGGTTAGAAAGACTGAGTGGGAAATAAAGATTAAATTATATATGAAGTAGGGTTTATCAGAGGAGGAGATTTTCTTAGTGTTTGATAGATTTTCATGGTTTATGTTTGCATATGAAAACAAGATCATGATGGTAATGGAGTATGTTATGAATGAGACGGGATTTCAATCTTTGAAAATCATCAAGTGGTTTATGATGTTGCTTATTTTGATACAGGTCTAGAGATAAGATTTAAAATAGGAAAAACTATGTAGCAAAACTAGTTTTGTACATAGACGGTTACATGTTTCATACCTAATTTTTTCCAGGCATAGTTTTTTATGCAAAACCATTATTCTCAACCATGTCAAACACTGTTTTATACCTTTTTCCCTCTCCACCCTGATGTATAGACCGCATTTTGAATTTCTTCCAAACACATTCTCAATTTTATCAACATCAATCAAATTCATATCAACTGAGGTAAATCAAGACTATTTTACAGTCTATTACCTCATGAATTCAAAACACATTCATCTTAAAACTCTTGATAAATTTGTCTCTGCCTTTACATTTCTCACCAACAATGGCTTTCAAAAGCCAAATCATGAATCTCGTTAAGAAATACCCAGTAGTATTAATTTGCAATCCCGATAATATTTTGTTTGAAGTCAAATTTCTCCAATCTAAAAGTTTTTTAATGGTTGATATTGTACATATTTTTTACTCTAACCCTACACTCTTCTATAGAAGGTTAAAGGATCAAATAATCTCTTATTTTGACTTGATTATAGAGTTGCTTCATTCTACTAAGAAAGCCATTGCTGTTGTTAAGTGGTTTTCGTATTTTCTTTGTCATGATTTTGAGGCTTATGTTGCACTTCGTGTTGACATTTTGAGGAACATTAGTGTGCCTACATTTAAGATTCTCTTATTTCTGCATTTTCGAGCTAACACTGATGAAGGTAGTTTTGATAAGTTTGAAGAAATTATAAAGACGGTGAAAGAAATAAGGATTAGTCTTTTGAAAACACAGTTTGTTCTAACTATTATTGTAGTGAGTACAATGAGGAAGACTCAGTGGGAAAAAAATGTTAAGTTGTATATGTACTGGGGTGGCTCCAGATCTTTCTGCTACAAGGGTGGCTCAAATTGTGGTAGCGAATGAGGGTTAGACAGCTCCCTCCTTTCCTCCATGGCTTGCTGGGCAAAGATGAGTCTCTCCAGTATCTCAAAGAGTCAATCAACATCCTCTCGAAACGAACCAGTCTAGGCTGCTCAGTTTAGTGGGGGTCTTTCTCTCCTCATATCTTTGTACCTTCATTTCACAAGAAATGGTTGAGCAATAGTTTGTATTTGGTGTTTTTAAGTCATTGTGTACGGAATGGTTCCAATGAATGCGGTTCTGATACCAACTATAACAGTCCAGAACCTTAAAAAAGGAATTGATTATCTGTAATGCGGAAGCGAACAATAAAGTTAGAGTTTACATTCCTTACACAGTAAATTGAGATACTCAGTAGAGTTACGGGAATATCCCTTCTATATTAGTTTATAAAAAGACAAACAATAATAAAAAATAAATAAATAAATATCCTAAGTTAACCTCCACTAACACTTGAAAGGAGTCTGGGAGATGAACTACTCACAATCTTCTTGCTAATCGGTCTGGATCTTTGTCTTCTTAATATAAAATGGTTAATAAAAAAGTGAGTTACACTATCCCAGTAAAAATATAACACTGGTACAAAAAATTAAATATTGGTAAAAAAATTAGAAAATAACTAATGGAGTCATTGTTTTAAGTAAATACATTTAACTTTAAAATATTTTATTCGATATTTACCGTTACGGTTTTATTTTTTCAAAATCAATCTATGAAGACAAATAACCAATTGACATTTTAATTTCATGCATAGGATCAATAATTCTTAATTTTTAACCTACTTACTAGGAACCTTAGAGATCCATAGGGATATCCCTCTACCGTGGACTTAGTAATAATGGGTACCAAAAATACCATCGTCTCAATACTCCGTCTAGTATGAGGGTAAACCATATCTCTCAAAACTCTTCAAGTATGGGACTTCTCAACTCTGTTCGACTGAGATAATGTTTATGTTAGGGTTCTGTAGCAGCCCAGAACTTAAATGAAAATAAAGTCATCAATTGAATGCGAAAGTGATTAACATAATTTGGAGTTTATATTTCTTACACAATAGATTTAGAATGCTCAATAGGGTTATGAGAATGACCATTCTAAAAGAACAAACCAAAATAAAAAAGATAAATAAAAGATAATATGTTGAGCATTCTAGGATGACCTTCACTAGTTTTTGAAGGGAGTTCGAGTGGTGAACTATTCACAACCCTCTTGATGATCGAGATCTGGATCTTGGTCCTCTTGATCTAAAATAGTTAATGAAAGAGTGAGCTACATTAGCCTAGTAAGAATATTACACTACTCATTGATACAGAAACTGAAAGTTGGTAAAAATCATAAAAATAACCAATAGAGCTCTTGATTTAAGTAAATTTATTTATTATAAGAAAAATCATTTATTGCATATATTTAAATTGCACAATTTCCAAAATTGACCTACAGAGGTAATAACTCAAACAACATTCTAACCTCATATCAAGTGAGCAACAATAATAAATTTCCATTTTTATTTGCCTACTGGTATCCCTGGGGGCCTATAGGGATGTTTCACTACGCTTGAACTCATATCTAAAATTGTCAACAAACCAGTCATCCCCATACCTCGTCCGATATGAGCGCCAAAAATATCATCCCTTAATACCCCGTCCGGTATGAGGGTAAATCAGACCGTCCCCATACCCCATTCGGTATAAGCGCCAAAAATATCATTCTTCGATACCCTGTCCAGTATGAGACTACGTTCACGGTAGGGTTTCTTATGTACCATTATGTCCTCCATCTCCCAGAATATCCAGTAAGACTAACATTCATTAATTCACATAACCAAAAAAATTTTCATTTGCATATTAATTACCAATTTCACAAATCAACCGTAAATCACGTAAGATAAGCAATATATCAAGGAAACACAATTCAATCATTTAACTATTTCAGTATATCATCATGTATTTAAAGTTATAAATTCAACAATCAGTTAAATAAGACAACAAATAAATGACTAATTGTTTCTGTCTCTATTGGTAACATGTAATTATTCTCAAATTTTTCTAATTTACACAAAATACCATATTATTGATTATTAAAATTCAATTCCATAGCAGAAAATAAGGTAAGAGATTCTTACCCGATTCAGTGTTCGAAATACTGAACTTTCTACTGCACTTATTAGTGATCTTCGAGTTTCCTGAATTTTTCTGCGAAAATTAAAACACACTTTACGTACCTAAAAATATACCTAAAAAATCCAAAATTGGTGTTAAAAATCTTTTTTGGCCAATTTCAGAATTCCAGCACGGCGACACCACCGTGCTCCGGTGATGGCACAGCTGCCCACGACGGTGGTTTACCTTGCCGGCTGTTTTTGACAAGTTTTCGCCGGATTTATACTCATCCATGTGAGAAAATACGTTAAGGAGTCTCGGTTGGCCAAAAAAATCAAAAAACAAAAACTTATCGGCTGCGGGATTTTTTGGTGTGGCGACTATGCTGGCTCACCTTTGCAGTTGAATATTGTTCTTCGGTCAACCTGTAGAAAATAGAATGGTGAACACAATGGTAAAAAAAATTGTACGAAATGAAAAACAGTAAGGGGTTCATCGGAGGCAGTTTTAGATTTTCCCTCCAGCGACGCCACTGGATTTTACCCACGATTTTTTGCTCATGCACCTTTCCTTCTATTCCAATTTGGCCATAGGAGTGCTCATAATCAAAATTTGAGCGGATAGGAGAATTTTTACCTTTCTTGGCAGTCGGAGGTGGCTTCGACGCAACGGCAGGCAACGGTCGGCTCCCTTGTCCAACAAGTGGTTCTTCTTGTCCAGTGGGAGGCTAGCGGCTAGGGTTTTGGTTCAGTGTGATGCAATATATTTATACCCGTCTCGCTTAAATATGAGGCATTCATCGTATTTGATCTCGATCATCCAATCACGTTTAAAGAGAAAAAACGAATTTAGACCACTCATCATATTTAATCACAATCGTCCGATCGCGACTGAGGAGGGAACAGATCTGGACCGTTCACACACGCGGGAACGTATCCGGACCGTCCGATCACGGGTACGCTAATTGCCAGCGTGGCCTCTCGCATGCCACCGAATCAGCGTGTCTTGCCACTCGGCGTGCTTCGCTTCGTCGGGGCTGCTGACTGAGCGGTCCTACGTGGTGTAATTTTTTTAATTATGTTTTAACCCTCAGTTACCGATTTTTTTAAAAAAACACCATCCAAACCCAAATTTTTCACCAATTTTTCCCAAAATTATTTTCAATTTCATCATCAACCTATTTTTTCCCCCTAATTTCACATTAAATAAAAGTTTATTAATTTCAAAATTATATTTTTATACATTTTTTAAAAAATTTAACATTAATCCCGGACCAAATTTCGAACCCAGGTATTACAGGTTCTCTATGTACAGGGTCCGTCCACTCGATGCCAAATAAGCTCTCATTTATTTAGATTTTCATCATCCAAACAACTACTAAAGTATACCAACGTCTCATTTTATATTCACTAATCAATTTAAACAACATTTAAGCAAGCGATATAGTTCATCATAACCAATAATCAAGCAACCAGATAACCAGATAACCAAATAAACAATTCAGGAGGAACTAAATAAATCAAATAATCGAGAAAACCATAAAAACTATCAATTTAAACATGCACAATATAATAGTAAGCAATTTAGGCAGTACAGAAAAATAAACAGGGAATTAGGACAAATATGAACTAACCGGTTCTGCCTCTACTAGTGACTTATAATATTTTTAGGATTTTTCTAACTTTTTTTATAAAACACATAATTATCGATTATTAATACTCAATTTATTATAACAGATGATAGAGTGAGAGATCCTTATCCAGACCGGTATTTTGAAATGTCGTGCTATTTACTACACCTCCTAACGGGTTCCTGGTTTCTTGAATTTTTTATACGGGAATTAAAATACTCGTCACGTACCTAAAAATACCCTAAAAATCTAAAATCGGTGTTGAAAACTCTTTCCGGCCAATTTTAGGGTTTTGGCATAGCAACACTGCCATGCTCTGGCGCCGGCTCCGCCACCCACAGCGGTGGTTCGCATTGACTCGACCAATTTAGTCCGGTTTTGGCCAATTTTACACGTATCCTTGCAAAAAAACACATTAAAAGGTCTCAGTTGACCAAAAAAATCAAAAGAAACCGAATCTACCGACAGGGGGTCTCCGGGTATAGTAGCTCCTCCAGTTCTCCTTTACAGCTAGGGTTTTTTCTTCGACTAACCTACACAAAAAAAGACAGTGAATACAATGGTTAAAAAATTATGTGAAACGAAAAATGAGAAGGGGCTCATCAGAGGGATTTTAGGGTTTCTGCCGTCGCGGCTCCACCAGATTTTACCCGTGATTTTTGACTCACTCGTCGTCCCTTTTGCTATGATATGACCACAGGGAGACTCGAAATCGAATTTCGAGTGGGAAGAAAAAATTTTTATTTTTTTTTGCGGTCGGCGGTGGCTGTGGTTTAGTCCTCTTTTCCAGCAAGGGCAAGTGCAACTAAGGTGAGGGTTCCCTGAGACGCGATATTTAAATACTCATTCTGTGTCGATTTGGGCTGTCCGTCCGCGTCGACATGGAGTGAGGAGAGTCGTTCGATCGCGTGAACGAATCTGAACTGTTCATCGCGATTGATTTCGTCCGTCCGATCGCACCTAAAAAGAAAATGCATCTGAAGCATCCGTAGCGCATGATTAAATCTGGACCATCGGATCGCTGGCCAAGCGGATTGCCCACGTGACCTCTCGTGTGGCTTGATGTCAGCGTGTTTTGCCACGCAACATGCTCTATTTCGCTGTGGCTACTGACTACGCTGTTCTACATGATCAAATTTTTTCTTTTTGTATTTTAACTCTCTATTTCTAATTTTCTTTCAAAGAAACTCATCGAACTCAAAATTTCACTAATTTTTTTCAAAGTTGTTTTCAATTTTGTCCATAATTTATTTTTTAAAAAAATTCAATAAAATAAAATTAAAATTAATAAAATTACTTTTAAAAAATATATTTTTTAAAATAAAAAAAATTATTTTGAACCAAATTTTAAGTTCGAATATTACAGATGAGTTGATGAAATTTGATAGGATTTAGGTGGAGGAGCATTAATTAGTTTAACCTGTTAACAAGAATTCAAGCCTTCATTCGAAGACTTCATACGCAAAAAACTAGAGGGATGATTAATGCAATTGTGATCTCTTCAAGTCATGTCATGAAATTAAATAATGGTAAATCCAATTAACGACCATTTGTCATAAATTAAACTTTTATTGTTCATCTAACCATCATTGGTTTACGTAATTTGTTTAATAAAGATCAAATCAAATTATTCATTTAACTATTCAATTAATACTGTTAATTTTATTGTTAATGGATAAATTATTCATTTGTATTTACTAATAGTAAATAATTTAATTAAACTAATCCATTTACTTATGATAAATAAGAAAATTAAAAATCCATTATTTAAACTTATTTAATTTTTATATTCAACAACTTGTGTTGGTTGTGTAAAATTTTTAGTTTTAAGTACAACAAAATAAAAAAAAAAATTTATTTTAATGTAGTTTTAGTATTAAACTTAAATTAGTTGATGATATAATTAATGTCATGTTGTAGAAAAATCTATAGTGTTTAATTATTAAAAAAATATTTAGTTGAACTTGATTAAAAATGTTAGATATTTAAATGAAATAATAATACTAACTTCTTAGTTGCTCAGTAGCAAATGTATTTGTTTTACTTAAACTTAATAAACAAATAATTATTTATTATTTATTGAATACTGTTTAAAAAAAGTTATTAACTAAACATAAATAATCTAGGCAAAAAATAATTTGAAAAAAACAATTTTTAATACATATTACCAAAAGGTGAAAGCAAAACGACGCAGTTTGGTTTCGGTAACATCTCCAAGTCCTAACACAAATAGAATTTTACCAATTATACATAATATTTTACCGTGTATTTTCGTAATTAAATCTTCCTTGTTACGTTTGAAATTTACCAAAAGCTCTCTCCTAGTTGGAAGTACCAACGGTTCAGATTGAAGTATGATGCCACGTGTACGGTAAAAACCAAGCTGTAGATCCACCGTTTACTGAAGGTGCTATAAACACACGATGACCCAATTCGGGATTTCCGTTCTTATTTTGATTTATTATTTTAGAGTTTTCGTGGTTATATCCCCAAATTTATCCCATCATCTGCATTATCTCCTCCATCTTCAGTGATCGTCAGTCACCAATCGCCGAACAAAGTTCGCAGTCGCATCACTTGCTGGTTAGTTTCCTCTGTTCGATCTCTTTCGCGTTCATTTTCTCTCTCAATGGCCATAAAGTGTCACAGGATTTGATTGGCAAGCACGCACATTTTGCTTGTAGTGATCTCTCGTTTGTTCTCTGCATAAACGTGCGTGTATATCTGCATCTGTTTGCTATTTCCTTCAATCAGGCGTGCAAAAAGGAAATTTTTGAAGCTTTTTTTTTTAAAAAAAAATTTTAAAAGTGATTGCCATATATTCGGTGACTGAGAAAATTTTGAATCGAGTTTGATGAGTTGCTGATTTCGTTTTTTGAATTTCATTTAGAGGTTTACATCTTCAGTTTTATTTCTTCCAAATGCATCCATGTAATCTCCATGTATTATTTCTTTCGTCTATATCTAAAGAGATATTCAAGCTTTATTACAAATATTCTTTCAAAAGCTCATTTAAATTAATATTATTAATAAATTAAGTATTTTTCCTTTTATTAAAATTAATGCATGTATTAGAACAAAATATTTTTTTTCTCAGTAGCAGGAGTTGCCTTTCGTTTGTGAAAGTTCCCTGCTTCACTTTGAATCTGACCTCCATGTTGAATGTTATTTTTCAGTTGTCCTAATCTTTAGCATATGTGATAAGCCCCGAAGGACCAGCAGGATATCAAGAAAGAATTCCCGCTACCTCAACCGAGAATGAGTCAAGTATGCACGCGACAGAAGACTCGGTCATCAACTCCCCACTTTTGCAGTAGCTGCAATTTCCCCTTATCATTTTCTTTTTTATTTTTGTCCATATATGTTCCTTAGAAGTAGGAAGAACGTTGCTTCATTTTTCTGCATTTAAAGACTGCAATTCTGGAATAAAAGGAGATCAAATTATTTTCTCTAGACAGTGGCTAATCCTCGCCCAAAGTAGAATCTTTGCCTTATTTTGCCGGTTAGCTTTGACTGAGACCTATCAACATGCAGTAGTTTGTTGCTTAAAAGGTGCAGACTTTTTGGGTTTTTTAAGATATTTGAGTAATTAGTGGACCATTATCCTATTTTAATGTTTTTTTACCACTAGAAAAGTTATTTAAGGAGCTCAGATTCTGAATTCAAGTTAATGTGAGATTCCAGCCTAAAATCCATTCACTCTGCTTTAAGTTATAACAGCCTCTGTTTCATTGCTTGAGTTCATAACACTCCATGCCTAGTTTTTTCTGTAAGACCACTATTCTCCACCATGTCAAATATTGTTTCATACCCTTGTCTCGCTCCATACTGATGCATCGACAACATTTTCAATTTCTTCAAAACAATTCCTCAATCTTATTAGCACCAATCAAATTCGTATCAACTGAGACAAATCAAAACTCTTTTACAGTCTTTTATCTCGTGAATTCATGTCAATTCTCTTTAAGATCTGCTATTTCAGCTTCAAAGTACATCAATTTTAAAACCTCTGATAAGCCCGACTCTGTCCTTATCTTCCTCACCAATCATGGCTTCTCAAAAAGCCAAATCATGAACCTCATCAAGAAATGCCCAGCAGTCTTAACTTGCAATCCTGATAATCTTTTGTCCAAGGTCCAATTTCTTCAATCTAAAGGCTTTTCAGTTGTTGATATTGCGCATATTTTCGCTTCTAATCCTACTCTATTCCGTAGAAAGTTAAAGGATCAAATAATCCCGTATTTTGACTTGATTATAGATTTGCTTCACTCTACCGAGGAAGTCATTGCTGCTGTTAAACGCTTCCCACATATTCTTTGTCATGGTTTTAAGGCTTACGTTGCACCTCGTGTTGATGTCTTGAGACATAATGGCGTTCCTACATATAAGATTCTCTTATTTCTACGTTTTCGAGTTGAAACTGGTAAAGGTAGTTTTGATAAGTTCAAAGAAATTGTAGAGATGGTGAAGGAAATGGGGATTAGTCCTTTGAAAGCACAGTTTGTTCTGGCGATTGTTGCATTGAGTGCGGTGAGTAAGATTCAGTGGAAAAGAAAGTTTAAGTTGTATATGAAGTGGGGTTTGTCAGAGGAGGAGATTTTGTCAGCATTTGGTAGATTTCCATGGTTTATGGTTGCATCCGAGAACAAGATCATGGCGGTAATGGAGTTTGTTGTGAATGAAATGGGGTTTGGATATTCAGAAATCATCAAGCGGCCTGTTATTGT
Source organism: Carica papaya (assembly GCF_054855325.1). Taxonomy (NCBI): domain Eukaryota; kingdom Viridiplantae; phylum Streptophyta; class Magnoliopsida; order Brassicales; family Caricaceae; genus Carica; species Carica papaya. Next base: position 31,827,461 of record NC_142311.1, read on the forward strand.
TTCATTGAGCTTGAAGAACAGGATCATTCCTCGGGTTGCAGTTGTTCAATTTTTGATGTCTAAAGGGATGATTAAGAAGAAACATCCTTGTGGTCTCACCTATCTAGAGTTAACCGAAAAAGATTTCCTGCAGAGATTTGTTTACTCTTATGATGAAGCTCCTGAACTACTTAAGGTTTATAGGGAGAAGATGGATTCTCCTATTTGAAGGTTAAACTCATGAACAAACTTCATTTCTTTTGTTTTACTGTTGCTCTGGAAATGATCAAACATTGAAATAATGCAGCTACATTTTAATACATTAGTGTACATTTTGATTTTCACTTTGCTCTCTCTTTCTTTTTGACTGGGAGTTGCTAGAATATGGTATATGAATGAAGGAAATTAAGTTCATTTGGTTGTTTTGATTTGATCGTTCTTATATATTGTTCATTTTATGTTTCTCTTCATGATATATTTTGGGGGTTAAGCGTTAATCTCTTCACGATATTTTAGTTCTTGGCTTTATCCTCCATGCCATCAGTTTCTTCTTCTTCTTCTTCTCTTTCTTTCCTTTTTCTTTGGTGGGTGGTTGGTGGTTGTGGAGTTAACACTTTCGCAAATGGTTCTAGATTTGATTCAGAATGTAAAGGTTCGGAACTTAAATGAAAATAAAGTCATAAATTAAATGCAGAAGCAAAATAATAAAGTTAGGGTTTACATTTGTTACACAATAATTTAGAATGTCCAATAAAATTATAAAAATGTCCATTTTAAAAAATAAACGAAAATTAAAAAAATAAACGAAAAATAAATAACTAAACATTAGGATAATATTCACTAGCACTTGAAGAGAGTTCGGGTGGTGAACTATTCGCAGTTCTCTTGTTGATCGGAATCTGAATCTTAGTTCTCTTAATCTGAAATAGTTAATGAAATGATGAGTTATACTAGTGCAGTAAGAATATCACATTAATAACATATATGGAAAACTGAAGATTGGTAAAAATTAGAAAAATAACCAATGGAGCCCTTAATTTAATGTAAATTCATTTAGTATAAAGAAAACCATTTATTCCATATTTACGTAACAAGTTTTTTTTCAAGAATAATTTATGAAAACCCATATTCATACACTTTTTATTTTTACATATAAGTTAACAAGAAGTAATCACATTTCATTTTTACCCGCTCACCGGTACCTTTAGAGATTCATAGGGATGTCCTCCTACTTGTGAACCAAATATCCAATTAAACAATTAACTGGTCGTCCTCATACCCCGTTCGGTAATGGGCATCAAACATTCCACCACCTCGATATCCCGTCCGGTTTGAAGGTGAACTATATCTCCCAAGCCTTATTGGTAAAGAACTTTCCAGCCCTATCCGACTGAGGTAACGTTCACAGTAGAGTTCCCTATGTGCCGGGCCAATCTGCCATTTCCCGAATACCTAGTAAGTGTTTCCCATACAGATTTCCATCAGCATAACAATCAATCACGCAATACCAATAGTTCATTTTGTACTCACAGTTCACTTAAACAAACAATATAGTTTAATATAGTTAAATAACCAAAAACCGGAATATCGACAAAAAATATAGGGGAACTAAATAATCAAATAACCAAAAAGATCATAAAAACTATCAATTCAGTTACGCATAGTATAATGGTAAATGAATATAGGTAAGATAAGAAAATAAATAGGAAATCGAAACGATCGTGAACTAACCGGTTCCGGCTCCACAAGTGTCTCGTAATTATTTTTAGAGTTCTCTAATTTTTCATAGAAACACACAATTATCGATTATTAAATCTCAATTTATTGTAACGGAGAAAAGGGTGAGGGATCCTTATCTGAATCGGTGTTTCAGAACGTCATGCTATCTACTACGCTTCTTAACGGGTATTAGGTTTCTTGAATTATCCCTGCAGAATCCAAAACACTTGTCATGTATCTAAAAATACCATAGAAATCCAAAATCAATATCTAAAACTCATTCTGGCCAATTTTGGGGTTCTGGCATGGTGGCGCTGCTGTGCTCCGGCGTCGGTTTTGCCAGCCACAGCGGCAATTCGCCTCGGTCTACCCGGTTTTGGCCAGTTTTGGCTAGTTTTTGGACGGTTTTGGCTGTATCCCTGCAGAAAAACACGTTCGGGGACTCGGTTGGTTGGAAAACCACAGAAAACCGAACTTACCAGCGTGAGGGCACCTTCAGGTGCGGCGGTCCGCTGGTTCTCCTTCACGGCTGAAGTTCTTTCTTCAGCTAACCTATACAGAAAAGGATGGTGAATACAATGATAAAAAACTCACGTGAAACAAGAATCGGGAAGGGGCTCATCGGAGGGGTTTTGGGACTTTGGTCGTGGCGGCTCTGCCGGACTTCGCCCATGGTTTTCGACTCACCCGCCGACCTTTTTGCTCCGATTTGGCCATGGGGTTGCTCGGAATCAAATTTCGATTTGAGCTGTCTATCGCGTCTAAAGAGAAAATGAATCTGAACCGTCCATCGCGATTTGATATCGACTGTCCGATCGCGTTTAAGGAGAAAATGAATGTGAACCGTCCATCGTAATTTGATCTTGACCGTCCGATCACATTTAAAAAGGGAACAAATCCGGGCCGTTCACGCGCGCGAGCTCGATCCTGTGTCGTTCGATAGCGAAGGACGCGGATCGGCCGCGTGGCATCCCACGTGACACCGATGTCAGCATGCCTCGTCACGCGGCGTGCTCCAGCTCGTCGAGGTTGCTGAATGGGCGGTTTTACATTGCATAATTTTTTCTATTTGCACTATGACTCTCTGTGTCTAATCTTTCTTTTAAAAACACTCCCCGAACCAAAATTTTTACCAATTTTTTTCAAAATTATTTTCGATTTCATCCATAACCTATTTTTTCCATAAATTCAACAAAAATTAAAATAAATTAATTTAAAAATAAATTTTTATATATTTTGAAATGTTAAAATTGATTTCGGGACAAATTTTGGATCTGGGTATTACACAGAAGGTTAGAAGCTCATCCTTTTGTTGGTATTGCTGGTAATATCTGTATTATCATCCATAGTTACATTATGATTTTTACGTATTAAATGACTTTTAACATTTGGGAGATTGGGAGAGGAGAAAAGTAGTCTAATGAGAAAGCAACTGAGTAGACATTTTTGGGGTTTCTGTTAACATTTCTAGGCTTGAATCTCGTTGAGGGAATTGATTTGCTAATTCTTATTTTTTCGTTTGTCAGATTCCAGAAAATTTAGTAACTCACATTCAAAGAAATCTAGTAATGTGAATAAAAATTTTCCTATGTTAATGAGGTTGCTTCAAGTAAAGATGGAGAAAATGCCGGCAAAAGTAGGCAGCAGGTGAGTGATGTTATTGTTCAGATTTCAGATAAGAACTTTGGTTAACTTATTTTAGCAAATGAAATATTTCTAGCTTTTAATGCTTCATCTTAGGCATAATTATCTGATTTCTCAAGCTTTTTTTGAAAGAGGAATTCCTCAAACTTTAAGCAGTAATTCTCATCGCGATTTAACTTGTTATCTTGAGTTCTTCTCTTTGGGCTTAGTTTCACATGGTGAGCCAAGTAGTGTCTTTGGAAATGGGTTTTCCTATACAGTGCTAGATATAGTTCTTTCTGGGTGGAGTTTCTTTTGCTTCAGAATTTGTTTGTTTTGATAGGCTTAAAGGGGTTTGATTTAGCATTTTTTTTTATGGTTTAATAGAGATTATAAAATCTCTAATTGTTTGCAGTCATGAAGATATTCGTCTACTAACTGCAGAGTACTTAGTATCTTGAAATAGAAATGCTTATCAATCATCTAGAGAACAGAATACTTAGTATCTTGGAATAGAAACGCTTGTCAATCATCTAGAGAGTCAGTCATCTCTTAACTGAACAAGCTCTCCCATTTTTGTTGTGTAAATATGTAGTTTACACTTGTCAGCAAAAAATCCACCACTACTTTTCCCATTTTCCAATATGATTCTATCTATGGCTAGCAGGGTGTTTAGAGATGCCCATTAGCACCTCAGACTGACTCACCTACTTGGTAAACTAAAGAAAGGAACTTATGAGAACATCTTAAGCCCAAGAAACTCCTGTGAATTTTGGCTTTGAATAACATCATAACTTATCATCCGCAGATCTAGAAAACAGGATGAGAAGAAAATTTAACTACATTATGGGACTTACTGTCATTGACAAAACAATTGACAATGTTATCTCTAGCGCTAAATTTTAGCTTGATTGGGTGAATTGATATTAATCTTCGGGTTTTGGAAGTTTGCTATCTCCGAAGTTGGAATGTGGAATATGTTTTTGTGGCTTAATTAATCATGATGAGACAAAGAAGGAAAGAACAGAAAGATTGTAACTGTTCCAGATTTTTTGTAATCATGGTTTGAGCTATAACCAAAGCAAAGAGATAATGTAGCTTCTCTTGATAAGACGATTTTACACAATTCAGGTGTATGTATCCAGTTTATGTGATCTGTACGATCAAATCCCCTATATAAACGTAAAAATATTGCTTGCATTCGCTTCAACATTTAGGCCTTGATATAGGTGTAGTCAACGAGGTTAGCAGATCAACCCATATGCTATACATGTTATATTTTTTTGATAGAGATCTAAATCCCTATGCGGAATAGATAAAGGGATCCCTTGAAAGACATGTTTAGCCCAAAGTGAGGTGAAGAAAATAATAGTGTCCAAAAAAATGTGGTATGGTTGACAATGATGCTTGAAAATTTTTGAGTTCCTTTGCAATCATATAATGTAACTGGTAAACTGCAAAACTGTGTATTCATTTATTATATGGATCATGTTACAATTTTGGATATGTATTTGTATCCAATAGCGAAGTGCCAATGGTTATTACACTGTTCTGCGACCTATTTAAGAATATATTTTTGCATAAATTTAGAGAATGTATCTATTTACATCATTTATGTTATTCAGATTATATAATAAATTTATATTAATACTCCCCGTATAAAATCTCTCTAAGAAATCTCCAACATTCATTCGATCAACATATACTGTAAAGTCCTTTATATAAAACCTATTGGAAGTAGCTATTTCTACCACGAGGCAGCACCATTTTGTATTCTTTTGTCTTTAGTTCATAGTGGACCTGTTAGGCTGTGGTTTATGCAATGGGAGGTGATGTCTCCCTTCTATTGTTGGTAGAGTTTGATCCCAATGATAGTGCATCACAATTCACAAGTTACTTCGCCAGTTAAGCAAATTTGCAGCTACCACATGGAAACAAGATTGCTAACTTTTTTCTTTACCTTTCGCATAGAAAATTAAAATTAGTTAAGTACGAAAAAAGCTACAGTTGAGTGAGTCATGCAAGATTTTGTCAAGGAACATATAACTGAACAAAACGATATCTTAAAACCTACCAATAAATTCTTTTCACCCTAGTTGTTGTTGAAGGTATAATTCAAAATTTATTTTGTTTTTTGATTTTTAGACTATGTTGCTGTGTTGGTTAGTCGTGTCCCTGACTTTTAGCATTTTCAGATGATGTTGTTTTACTACTTGTTTGAGATAATGCCTGTTACATGTGGGTTGCTAATTGCTGAGTATGGTTGAGATTTTTTACCTCTGTCAGTTGTAAGAAAGCCTATATAACAGACACCTTCAGTTCTGAAAAAATATACAACAATTCTAAGGATTTCTTAAATTGATTCTCGCCCTTCATTGATATTTTTGCTTACTGGAATTACTGCAATCATTATTTCTTCTACTTTCACTTCTGTTTTATATTTTGTTGCTGTACAGGTCTTCTAAATTCCCAACAGTTGTGCTTTTTTTGTCAAAATTTTTTCTTCTCCCTTACTTTTTCATTTCCCTTTCTGAACCTTGCTGTTGATTTTTAGTAAATTCATCTTTGAAAGGGTATAGTCACTATAATCTAAGTTACTATAAAAAAATCACTACAATCTAAATATAACTATTAAGTTATTGTTCCATGAAAGTGTCTTGCCAGTCCAGAAATATTAAATGACATGAATGCTTTTGTTCAACGGTTCCATGTTAATCTGTGATATATGCCAATAAGGTTATCAAACAGAGAATTTTGGATATTGCATTGAGTTTTCATTCAGTCAGATGCATGCAAAGTTGGTTTTGGAAGGAATTATTCTAACATGTTAATTATTTTTTTAATGCACGCAGAAGAGAAAATTGTCGGATATGTTAGGACCGCAGTGGAGCAAGGAAGAGCTTGAGCATTTTTATAAAGCATATCGTAAGTATGGGAGAGACTGGAACCAAATTTTTGATGATGCTGCAGAATTTTGTTAAAGATTGTGTATGGGGATAAAACTTCAATTTCACTTGAGAACATGTTTCTGTTGGACAATTTCACAGCTCGATGTTTGAAGCTTTTTCGTATTGCATGGATGGTTATGATGATTATTTATCAATCCATTATTATAGCATCTATTTGTTTTCTTTTTTGTTCTGTTGGGTTTTGCGGGTGGCTGGTAACCGCTCTGCGGAAATGGTAGAAGCCCTGTAATCTGTCTTTGTAAATGGTAGAAGCCCTGTAATTCTCTAACTGCAAATGGGATTTGATTTTGATAGTGGAGGTTGATGATGTTCATATAGAGTTGAATTTGTAATACTACTAGCAGTTTGTGTAAGAATAAGAAGTGCAGTTGAATTACTTCTCGGAATCGTGTTGTTGTTTCTTTCTTTATTATTTTTTCTTTTAAAATTATTCAAAATTCTTTCTAATTATAACAACTAGTATTGTAGAATATGTATTAGACTAATAGTAAAATTAAAAATTCTTGATTTTCCTAATTTTAATTGAAATATATATGTTTATAGAGTTAAATTAAAATATTAATAAAAAATGTATGATTTGTAGAACTGAAGATATGAGTAAATTTAACTTTCTCATATATTGATTATATAAATTATAACTAATTCTTATATATTAAATAATTATGATTTAATAATTAGAGATGAGAGAACTAAATATTAAATTACTTGCATTTTAAACCGTTTGTTTTAAAAAAAAAAAAATAAAGAATAAAATATTTATTAAAAAAAAGTAAGTAGTGTAGTTTATAACCAAAAAAAAAAAAACCCTAAAGATTAAAAATAATTAAACATGTTAAAAAATTAAATATTCCCACTTAATGTAAAAAAAAAAGAAAAAAAAAAGTGCATGTAATTATTTGTTTGTTTATTTATTTTTGCTTAAATTGGATTATTTAATAAACATTTTAAAAGATAATAAAATAAATATTTAAGATTATCTATAAACCAACTTTTTTTTAAATACAAGGATTTAAATAAAAAGATATATAAATAATTAATAAAGTTTAATTTTATTGAAAATATAAAATTTTATTATTTTATGAATGTATTATAAATTTAATAATAATTATCATATATTATTTAATTAAATAAAATTTAAAATTTAATTTATTATTATGTTAATTATCTATTCTGATTATAAATCTATAGATTTATTAGTATTTATTAAGCTCAAGGATTAATGTGGTTCTAAATTTGGTTTATATATATAGAAAAAAACATGGTGTAATCGTCAATCTTTTTTTATTAATTTATTAAATTTCTAGCAAAAAAAAAAAAGTTGGATTAAATTTGAAAACCTAAATCTTCCTCTCAAAGCATCTTCCCAAATGATAGAGGCGATGTTCTGTAATAATATTAAGAATGCGTCTAACTTCACAGTTTTACCTAGGGTTTCTTAACGGTTAGAATCTACGAGACCGTGAGTACCTCTTTAGTTCGCGGAGCGGAGCCCACGGCGTGTCCTCAAGATTCGTAAGTTGCTCTGCTTCAAATCTCAAAAACTTCATGTAAATAAATTTTGATTTGTTGCCGGAAAAGCTGGGAAAATCAGTTTGTGTTAGTCAGTGTAGGTTGTTTCCTGAATACTTGTTTGATCCTCCTCAAGTTAATGTGTAAATCGAAGTATTGCGAAATAGGAGGAGTGTTTTTCTTAATTTCAAAAAGCATGACTCAAATGATTGGTTTTAATTAGTAGTAAGATGCTACTTCAAGTGAGATGTGCACTTGCAGCTTCAAAGATTTATGAATTAACTCGCGTCCCTGTTAAATTCATTTCAAGCAATGTAAATCAGGACTCTTTTACGGTATCTTATCTTGTTAACTCATGTGGTTTATCACCTGCATCTGCATTGTTAGCTTCCAAGAAAGTTCATTTTGAAACCCCAGATAAGCCGGATTTAGTTATCAGCTTTTTTAAAAAGCATGGATTCTCCCAAACTCAAATCTCAAATTTAGTAAGAAAACTCCCGAGTGTGCTGTTGTGTAAGCCCGGGAAGACACTCTTGCCCAAGTTAAACTTCTTTTATTCTCAAGGTTTCTCACGCACTGACCTTGCTAGAATATTGTCAAGGGACCCTATTATCTTGAAAAGAAGTTTAAATGCCTGTATCATTCGCAATTTTAACTTCTACAAGAAATTGATTCATTACAATGATAAAATTATCCAAGCTTCTAAGCGTCATCCGGGCATTCTTTATGAGAATTTTCAGTCAGTTGAGCCTGTTATTGCACTTCTGAGAGAACATGGGGTTCCGCAACTGAATATCCAGGATCTACTGGTTTCCCGGCCTGAATTTTTCAGAAGACGGCAGGATGTATTCAGAAAGGTTGTCGAAAAAGTGAAGGAAATGGGCTTTGACCCTTCGAAAGCTACCTTTGTTTCAGCTGTCCAAGCATTGACTCAGATGAGCAGATCAACATGGGATAGTAAATGGAACCTTTATAGGGATTTGGGTTGGTCTGACAAAGAGGTTGCTTTAGCTTTTGGGAGGATCCCACAGTGTATGATGCTATCTGCAGATAATATTAAGAGAACTGTGGATTTTTATGTGAATAAGATGGGTGTGGAGTCTTCATTTTTAGCCAAGCGTCCCTTTCTTCTCTCTTTGAGCTTCGAGAAGAGAATTGTTCCGCGGTATTCAGTTTTTGAGGTTTTATCATCCAAAGGTTTGATCCAGAAAGGCTTTAATGTGATTTCATTTTTTGAGTCCCCTGAAAAAGAGTTTCTTAAGAAGTTTGTAATTCGGTATGAGGATGAAACTCCTCATTTGTCAAAGCTATATCAGGAAAAATTAGGTTCTCCTAGAGCTTGTTGTTCTTAGGTGGTGAAGTTAGATGTTGTGCTTTGTTTTCACCGCTCAATGATGATGATGATAACATTATTGCTGATGTGGTGGACCACTAGCTTTCAGCTGTAATAATATCTCTTGAGAAGCATTCATGTGTAGAAATCAGGTTTCAAGAGGAAATCAGGAATGCAGGTAGAAAAGGCAAATCAATTCCGGATTATCCTTGAATGCGTGAATCTATTCAGTGAAAGGATTGACATAACGTTTAAAGCAGAAAAGCAGATTTTGTTGTGGAGAATGAATGTTGATTGCATTTTGAGTGCTTATTATACTAGAACGTGGAGATTCTTCGCTGTCCGATGCCTAACTAATCATTAGGAGTGACTCTGTAGAATACCAAATTTCCAAGAACTCTTTTGTGCTTGTCTGTTCTGCTAGTAATTTGATTTTACAGGCATCAAATATTTCAAAGTTCCTCGAGCCTTTGGAAGAGTTGTTTTGCAAATTTTCAGGATAACAGTAAGCAGCATGTATGGCATCTGCCGGCAGATGGAAAAAGATTTATCTTTGTGGTGGCTTCTTATACATGGTAATTCCTCTTGTGATGTTCCAGAGTTTGCCAAATTTTAACAAAGAATAGATTGCTTTGCCTTGCAGAGGTCAGTTCAAGCATTTAATTAAATTCTAATGCATCTCTGGAGTATGGACTGCAATGAACAACTATGTTGGTGAACTTATTTTCTGCCCTGGTTAGAAGTGAACTCCAGGAAAAGTTGTCAAGGAGAAAACAAAATTGAATTGAATCTGGCAGAGAAGTGATACTACACCGTGTATAAATAACAAGGAAGTCCACATCGAAGTGGGCAAAGAAGAAAAGGTCTAAAATAAAGGATCAAAGTTGAATTTTTTCTGATTAAATATTGGATTATAATAGGAAAAAATTGGTGTCTAATCTTGTATTTGTACTTTTTTTTTTCCCCCAAATTAGAATTAGTATAAATAATGTTTTTTTAAAAAAAAAATATGTTGACACAAACAATTAGGCAATCCAAGAGGTGGTGAATTGGATTTTTAAAAAATGTCATTAATGTGAATTTAAATTGAGAATTATAAAAATATGTAGAAAACTAATCCAACTTAACAAGTAATGGATGCTTGAGAAAAATTACTTTAGTGTTATTTAAACTCTCAAATTAAGTGTCCTTAAATTTGTGATGAGATGAACAATTAAATATAATTTATGTTATGATAATAAATTCAAGAATAAGAGCAACTATAATACCAAGTATATTTGACGAATAAAAAGATAAATTCGCAAGACCGAATTAATCACTTCAAATAAAAAAATAATTCCCAAGTTGTAAAAAAAAAAAAATTAATTATGTAAATTTAAGAGGTAAAGGTAGAGAAATTGTGAACTCGATTTTTATAAAGATTCAATTACTTACTTACATGTACTTATATAGTCTCTCAAGTCATCAACTTATATATTTTTTCATTTTCTTGTGAGTGTTTGTTTTTTAGGTGTCTAGTTTTACCAACCTCTTACAAATGTTTGTTTATCTTGATGCTAAACTTCACAATTAAGTGTTTCTCTCAAATATTAAACTCCCAATCTTTACCAACACATCTTTCTACAAAACCATTAAGAATATAGAACAAAACATTCAAACCTTTTTCCCATTAAAAGAAAAATTACAAGTTGGAGATTAAGAAGATATAAAAATATTTTTTTTTTTTTCAAGATTTGCCTCAAGGAATTTTTGATTTTCAAGAGTTTTGCTCATAAGAAATTTTTCTTAATTAAATATCTTTTCAAAGCTTCAAGTATATGAAAGAGTAAAAGTTCAAATGATCTATTCAATGAAGTTAAAGCTTAAAGAGAATAAGAACAAAATTAAAATGATTAATCAAGTTTAAACTCTAAAGTCTCCATATAAGGATAGCAAGATAAAGTATAAAAATATTTTAAGTTATAAACTTAAGATAAAATAAATGATATTTTCTTTTCAAGATTCAAATTTAGTTTATCAAAAATCATCTGAAATATTTTTAGAGTATTAAAATTAAATTAACTATTAGAAACATAAAAAAATATTTTTAAATATTAAAAGTATTCAGCATGATATATAAAAATGTATATCATAAAATATATGTTAATACATATATGATCTTCACATCGTCACATATTTCTTCAAAATAAGTTTCACATTGTCACATACCTTCTCACAATGAGTCTCGCATGTTTGGACATTTGACTTAATGGTTCAATTATTTTAAAATAGTTATTTATCCAAAATTTCTTTCAATTCTTTTTTCTCAAAATTTTTTTTTTAATATTTTTCACATAAAAATTCATAAAATTTTGGCTTAAAATTCTTTTTTTTACAATGTAACTCAAATTTTTCAAAAATTCTTTAAAAGAGTTCAAAAATCATATTTAAAATATTTTTTATATGGAGAACTTTAAGAATAAAATTTATAAAGACTTTAAGTTTGACTTTTTCAATATCCATCAAAAAATTCTTGAGCTAAAAAATTGAAAACACCTACTTCAATTCATATTTTTCAAGTGCATTCATGTAATCTCCAAGTGTCACTTCTTTCATCTTCTCACTTTCTTTTTATTTATATATATATGATATAATACCCAAAATTAATTTGTAATATTCAAATTTTATGTATAAAATTAAAATTTTAATTTTATAAATTATTATTTAATGTAAAATAAAGAAAAAAATAGGTGGAGGATGAAATTGAAAATAATTTTGGGAGAAAATTGTAAAAATTTGGATTATGGAGGTATTTTGGACAGAAAAATCAGAAACAAGAGGTCAAAATATAATTTAAGAAAAATGTGTCACGTAGGATGCCTAGTCATTAGCCCCGATGAATCGGAACGTGTCGCTTGGCAAGGCACGCTGACGCGGTGTCACGCGGGAGGCCATGCTGGCGATCCACGTGCCCGCGATCGAACAGTCCATATTTGTTCTCGCACGCGTGGACAGTCCGGATTCGTCCCCTCCTCAGATGCGATCGGATAGTCACAATGAACGGTTTATATCCACTTCTTATTTAAACACGATCAGACAGCTCAGATCAAATCGCGATGAATGGTTCGGATTCACTTCCTATTTAAACGCGATCGGACGATTCATATTAAACGCGATGGATGACCCATATTAAAAGAAGACGGATATAAATACTTTTCTTCAAACCAAACTCCAACCCTAGCTGCCAGACCCCCCCGCCGGAGAAGAAGAGCCAGTTGCGGGAAAGGGAGTCGATCGCCGCCCGCCGACGTGCTGGAACCACTTTCGACTACCAAAAGACGTAAAAAAAATGTGCTCGAAATTCAATTTTGAACACCCCCATAGCCAAATCGGGGCAAAAAGACTAACGAGTGAGCCGAAAACTGCGGATAAAGTTCGGCGGCGCTGCCGTGGGAAAAAGCAAAAGCGGCCTCCGATGAGACTCTTTTCGATTCTTGTTTCGTGTAATTTTTTCACCATTGTAATCACCATTCCTTTTTCTAGAGGTTGACTGAAGCAAACTATCCAACAACGAAGGTGAGCCGAAGGAACCGCCGCACCGAAAAACTACGCCATTGGTAAGTTTCAGTTTTTCGACTTTTTTCGGCCAACTAAGGCCCCTTAACATGTTTTATCGCAAGGAAATGTATAAAATCGGCCGAAAACGGCCAACCCGAGGTAAATCGCCGTCGTCGCGGGCGACAGTGTCGTTGCCGGACCACAGAGAGCCGCCATGACAAAATTCTGAAATTAGTCAAGAGGGGTTTCTAACACTGATTTTGAATTTTTTTTAGTATTTCTAGGTACTTGAAGCGTGTTTTAATCTTTGAAGAAAAATTCAGGGAACTCGGAGACCGCCAGTAGGTACAGCAGACATCAATTTGAGTAAGAATCCCTCACCTTATTTCCTGTCATAGGAATTAAAGTCTAATTATAAGTAATGTGGTATTTTGCGTAATTTAAAAATATCGATAATTAAAAGTTATTAATGGAGTCAGAACCGGTTATTTATTACTATTTGTCATGTTTCACTGATTGATTGATTTTACAATTTCGAATGCATGATAATACACTATAATTTGATTGTATTTCTTTGATGCATGTATTGCTTGTTTTACGTAATTTATAGTTAAATAGGAAACTGAAAATTAAAGGTAAACAGAAAATTGTTTGATTAAGTGAATGGATAAATGGTAACTTTACTGGATATCCTGAGAGATGGTGAACGGACCAGATACATAGGGAACCCTACCATGAACGTTGACTCATACCGGACGGGTATCGAGGATTGGTAATTTGGCACTCATACCGAACGAGGTATGATGATGACTCGTTTCACCCTCATACCGGATGGGGTATTGAGAGATGGTATTTTTTGGCGCTCATACCGAACGGGGTATGGGGACGGCCTGTTAGTTGAAGATATTGAAAAATAATTCATGAATAGTGGGGACATTCCTATGGACCCCCATAGATACCAGTAGGTTGATAAATGAGAAAGTTGTTATTCCGACTGATTGAATATGAAATTATGATATTGTTTATATTATTGATTCTGTAGTTCGGTTTTGAAAATCTCGCTACGGTAAGTATGCGGTAAATAATTTTATTTATGATAAATGAATTTTACTTAAATTAAAAGCTCCATTAGTTATTTTTATGATTACTACCAACCTTCATTTCTGTGTCGGTGAGTAGTGTGATATTCTTACTGGGTATCCCGAATTATTGTGTAAGGAATGTAAACCTTAATTTATTATTTCGCTTCCGTATTCAATTCATAATTTATTTTCTTTTAAGTTCATGGGTTGTTACATACGAAAATAATATTCAAGTTTTACTCTATTTTTTTATTTTTGATACAAATATTTATTTAAAAAGTTAATTTAAATCAATATTAGTAATAAATTATATATTTGTCATTTCATTAAAATCAATGCATGTCTTAAAAAAAATATTTTTTCTTAAGAAAACTTTTAACAATTGTTCGAGTAAAAAATTAATAGTGAATAAAATTTAATTAAAAATAATAATAAAAGTAATAAAATAATTAATTTGAGTTTGGATTAAGTAGTAAAATTTTCAAAAAATTAGATTAGATGCTATGATACAACATTGTTTCCTTTGTCCCTTACCGCTCTCCATATGAAAGGTATCGTGACTTGGAATCCACTTCTCAGTCGCACAGATGCATTTCATTTGTGAAAGTTCTTACTCCCAAAATATAGGGAGAAATGAGAGAAACAATTCACTAAAAGAACAGGTCAGTTTAGTTAATTCCCTGTTTCACTTTGAATCTGACCTCCGTGCCTAATTTTCTCTACATGACCACTATTATCAACCATGTCAAATACTGTTTCATACCCTTGACCTGCTCTACTCTAATGCACATACGACATTTTCAATTTATTCCCAACACTTCTCAATCTTATCAGCACCGCTCAAATTCGTATCAACTGAAGCAAATCAAGACTCTTTTATAGTCTCTTACCTCAAGAATTCATGTGGATTCTCTTTGAAATCTGTTATTTCAGCTTCAAAATACATCAATCTCAAAACCTTTGATAAGTCTAGCTCTATCCCTGCATTCCTCACCAATCATGGCTTCTTAAAAAGCCAAATCATGAACCTCATCAAGAAATGCTCAACAATATTAACTTACAATTCTGATAATCTTTTATTTAATTTCTTCAATCCAAAGGCTTTTTAGTTATTGATATTGCGCATATTTTTACATCTAACCCTACTCTCTTTCGTGGAAAGTTAAAGGATCAAATAGTCTCTCATTTTGATTTGATTATAGATTTGTTTCACTCTACCGAGGAAGCCCTTGTTGTTATTACACGCTTACCACATATTCTTTTTCTCAAGAAAACTTTTAACAATTGTCCGAGTAGAAAATTAATAAAGAACAAAAATTAATTAAAAAAACTAATTAAAGTAAGTAACAAAATAATTAATTTGAGTTTGAATTAAATCATAACAAAAGTAAAATTTTAAAAAAATTAGATTAAACACTATGATACAACACCGTTTCCTTCATCCCTTACCTCTCTCTGTGTGAAGGGTTTTATGACTTGGAATCCACTTCTCAGTCGCACAGCTGCATTTCATTTGTGAAAGTTCCCGCTCCCAAAATATAAGAAGAAATGAGAGAAGTAATTCTCTCAAAGAACAGGTCAATTTGGTTAATTTCATGCTTTACTTTAAATCTGACCTCCATGCCTTATTTTTTCTACAGGACTGTTATTCTCAACCATGTCGAACATTGTTTCATACCCTTGTCCCGCTCCATCCTAATGCACATACGACCTTTTAAATTTATTCCCAACACTTTCTCAATCTAATTAGTACCACTCAATTTCATATCAACTAAGGCAAATCAAGACTCTTTTACAGTCTCTTACCTCATGAATTCAATGTGGATTCTCTTTAAAATATGTTATTTTAGCTTCAAAATACATCAATGTCAAAACCTTTGATAAGTCTGGCTCTGTCGTTGTATTCCTCACCAATCATAACTTCTCAAAAAACCAAATCATGAACCTTGTTAAGAAATACCCAGCAGTATTAGCTTGCATTTTCAATAATCTTTTGTTTAATTTTTCAATCTAAAGGCTTTTCACTTGTTAATATTGTGCATATTTTTGTTTAACCCTACTCTCTTACGTAGAAGGTTAAAGGATCAAATAATCCCTCATTTTGACTTGACTATAGATTTGTTTTACTTTACCGAAAAAATCATTGTTGCTGTTAAGTGCTTCCCGCATATTTTTTTTTGCGATTTTAAGACTTACGTTGCACCTCGTGATGATGTCCCAAGGTGCAATGACATTTCTACATCTATGATTCTCATATTTCTGCCTTTTCGAGCTGATACTGATAAAGATAATTTTTATAAGTTTAAAGAAATTATAAAGATGGCGAAAGAAATGAGGATTAATACTTTGAAATCACAGTTTGTTTTAGCAATTGTTGCAGTAAGTATAGTGAGAAAGACTAAGTGGGGAAGAAAGGTTAAGCTATATATAAAATGGGTTTTGTCAAATGAGGAGATTTTGTCAGCATTTGGTAAATTTTCATATTTTATGATTGCATCTGAGAACAAGATCATGGCAATAATTGAGTTTGTTGTGAATGAAATGGGGTTTAGATATTCAAAAATCATCAAACAGCTTGTTATTGTTTCATTGAGCTTGAAGAATATGATCATTTGTAGGGTCGCAGTTGTTCAATATATGATGTCTAAGGGGATGATTCATAAGAAGCATCCTTGTAGTCTCACTTATCTAGAGTGAACTAAAAAAGATTTCCTGCAGAGATTTGTTTACTCTTGTGATGAACCTCCTGAACTACTTAAGGTTTATAAAGAGAAGATGGATTTTCCTATTTGAAGGGTAAACTCATGAACAAACTTCGTTTTTTTTATGTTTTATTGTTGCTTTGGAAATGGTCAAATATTGAAATAATGCAGCTACGCTCATTAGTGTACATTTTGATTTTCACTTTGTTCTCTCTTTCTTTTTGACTAGGAATTGCTAGAATATGGTATATGAATGAAGGAAATTAAGTTCATTTAGTTGTTTTGATTAGTTCTTTCTCATATATTGTTCATTTTCTATCTTCATGATATATTTTTGGGCTTAAGGGTTAATATCTTATGGAGATTTTAGTTCTTGGCTTTATCCTCCATGTCATCAATTTCTTCTTCTTCTTATCTCTTTCTTTCCTTTTTCTTTGGTGGGTGGTTAATGGTTGTGGATTGAACACTTGCACAAATGGTTCTAGATTTGAATCCAAAAAGTTAGAAGCTCATGCTTTTGTTGGTACTGCTAGTAATATTTGTATTACCATCCATAGTTACATTATGACTTTTAGGTATTAAATGACTTTTAACATTTGGGAGATTGGGAGAGGAGAAAATTAGTCTACCGAAAAAGTAACTGAGTGAACATTTTGGGGGTTTTTACTAACATTTCTAGGCTTGAATCTCATTGAGGGAATTTATAACACCCAAAGATTTTTCTTTTGTTTTTATTTTTATTTTATTTTAATTTAATTTGGAATTTTGTTTATTTTATTTTATTTTAATAATTAATTTATAAGATTTTAATTTAATTTAATTTAATAGAAATAATAATAATAATAATAATAATAAGGGAAAATATTATTTTTGGGATTTAATTGAAATTGAATTTAGGAAAAAGGGGTGAAAATTTGGATTCTATGGGTGTTTTTGAAAAGAAAATAAAAAATCAGGGGTCAAAACGCAATTTAGAAAAATAGTGCCACGTCAGCAGCCCCAGTCAACCAAGACACGCCAAGTGGCAGGGACGCTGACGCGGGAAGCCACGCAGGACGAAGACACGTAGGCAATCCACGTGCGCGCGATCGGACGGTCCAGATCCGTTCCCGCACTCACGAACGGCCTAGATCGAAAGCGCGCATGGACGGCCCAATCTCACGCGTGCGGACAGTCCAGATTTGATCACGCATGGACGGCCCAGATCGCATCGCGATGGACGGTCTAGATTTATTTCTAATTTAATCGCGATCGGACGGACCAGATTAAATCATGATGGACAACCCAGATTAATAAGGAAAAGTTATAAATAATCACATCCACACCCAACCCCAAACCCTATCTGCCAGAACCCTCGCCGGAGAAGACGACCCAGCCACCGGAGGAACCGGCCGCCGCCACCCGCCGCCGCACCAGAGGATTTTCTGGCCGCCAAATAAGGTAAAATTTCTCCCCTTAGCTCGTTTTTCGATACTGAACCTCCATGTGGCCAAATCGGAGCCAAACTACCAGCCAATTGGCCGAAAAACACCGCCGAAGTCCAGCGGCGTCGCTGCGGATTTCTTCAATTTTTGCCTTCAATGAGGCCCTTTCCGGTTCTCGTTTGATGTAATTTTAATACCACTATGACCACCGTCCTTTTCTCTATAGGTTGATTGGAGTAAAATACTAAATCGCAACTCGTGCCGGAGGAGCCGCCATACCGAAAGCTTCGCCGCCGGTAAGTCTCGATTTTCTGGAATTTTTTGGTCCACCGAGGGCCCTAAGGGTGTTTTATCACAGGAAACAATGCAAGTTTGGTCGAA
Organism: Carica papaya; assembly: GCF_054855325.1. NCBI lineage: Eukaryota > Viridiplantae > Streptophyta > Magnoliopsida > Brassicales > Caricaceae > Carica > Carica papaya. The sequence continues at coordinate 31,845,719 of NC_142311.1, forward strand.
TTCGGCCAAAAACGGCCGGAAACGACCAACCCGAAGCGGATCGCCGTCGCCTGTCGCCGTAGCCGGAATTTTAAAATTGACCGAAAGAGCCCAGGGTCTGATTTGGGGTTTTTTGGGGACATGTGCAGGTACCGGAAGTGTGTTTCAGTTTTCGAAAAAAAATTCAGGGAATCTAGGGACTGCCCGTAGGCGCAGTGAGAACCCGATTTCAGACTCCAAATAAGTAAGGATCTCTCACCCTATTTTCTATCACAGTATTAAAGCTTAATAAATGATTAAACGATATTTTATGAATTTGTAGATATGTATAATTAATTAAGATTGCTAATAGGGCCCGAACCTGATGTATTTGTCGGTCTGTTTCGGTATGTGAATTTATAAGTGGATAAGTCGACAGCCTCACTAGATATCCTGGGAGATGGTGGACGGACTGGGTCCATAGAGAACCCTATCGGGAACGTGGTCTCTCATATCGGACCGGGTATGAAGATTTTATGTGTTTTGGCGCCCATACCAGACGGGGTATAGGGACGACCCGTTTCACCCTCATACCGGACGGGGTATTGAGGTTTATGGTTTTGGTGCCCATACCAGACAGGGTATGGGAACGACCCTGGAATTAAGTTATTAATGTGAATGGTTTACGTGTAGCGGGGACCCTCTATGGATCTCCATGAATACTAGTAGGCTGAGAAAAAAGGAAATTTATTGCCTGATGATTAAAATACAAAAGTATGACATGTACTATTATACAGATTATGTATGAATTCATGATATTTATGATGTTATTGTTTCCATAGGTCGTTTTCATGAATCTCACTGAGGGAAGTAGACAGTAAAAGTTTTTATTATTGATAAATAAGTTTGTTATAAATTATGCTCCATTGGTCGTTTTTATTTTCTACCAACCTTTACTTCTGTGACAGTGAGATAGTGTGATGTCTTTACTGGACTAGTGTAGCTCATTCCTTACTTAACCATTTCAGATTAGGAGGACTTGGTTTCCGAACCCGTTCTGCAAGAAGACGGCGAGTAGAAGCATAAGAATTTATTAGTTTTCCTTATAGTATTCATTCATAGTATTTTCTTTAGTTAGTTTATTCTTTCATACGTTTAATTCGTTTTGGTTATTGTATAAGAGATGTTAATCATAATCTATTTTATTTCGCTTCCGCACTTGAAATAAATTTATACATTTCCTTTTTATTTCCGGGGCCATTACAGTTGGTATCAGAGCCGCGTTTCTCGGATCTATCCCTTACACAATAATACTTAGAGGAATACCAAACTGAGAATTATTACTCAACCCTTCCTTGTGAAATGCAGGTGCAGAGAGATGAGGAGAGGGAAACCCCCATTAAACCGAGCAGCCCGGGATGATTCGCTTCGGGAAGATGTTGACAGAATATTTGAGATGCTCGAAAGGATCATTGCTGCTCAGCAAGGTCGAGATGAGAGAAGGGAATTACCCGACCCTCCCCCACTACCACAGTTTGAGCCACCGTTGTAGTGAGCGAATCCCGAGCCACTCCAACAAGAGCCTATTCCTCTATAGTACCACCCGGCACTATCGCCGCAGTATAATCTGGTGCCTCAGCCATAGTATTGCCCGGCACCGCCACAGTATAATCTAGTGCCCCCACTATATCAGCAGGTGCCACCATAGGGCCCCCCAGTCTATCCTTAGCCCAGCCCAATCCCTATTCCACGGGACTCAACTCATTCCCTGATTGACCCGGGCTACGAAGAGAGGTACAGGAGACTAAACCCTTCCACTTTTGCAGGGGAGTCCTCTTTCAAAGATGCCCAGTACTGGTTCGCGGAGACAGAGAAGGCTTTCAAGACCTTAGGAGTGGTTCCTGAGCAGAGGGTTACTCTTGCTTCCGACATGCTGATGGGGGAAGCAGATCGTTGGTGGGAGCTCAAGCAGACCACCCTGCCTACGCCTGTCACTTGGGAGCAGTTCCTAGCAACCTTTCATGCTGAGTACCTCCCCGAGCACATTCGACATTTAAAGGAGACAGAGTTTGTTCAGCTAGTCCAGGAAAACATGACAGTGTCGGAGTATGCTCATAAGTTCCTAGAGCTGGGCCGATACTCCCCTGAGACATTGATGGATGAGGGCAGAAAGGCCAGGAGATTCCAGTGGGACCTCCACCCAGAGATCAAGCGACACTTGTTGGTACTAGAGCTCAAGACATATTCAACCGTTTTTGCAAAGGCACAGATCGTAGAGATGAGTTTCAACACCCTTTCCCACTCATCAGAGAGTCACAGACCCTCAGCTCCACCCCGCAGACCAGCACCTACTGTATCTGTCCAACAAATTAAGAGGCCCAAACCGATGATCCAGGCTCCTCCTTAGGCTCCAGGAGCAGCACGTGCCAAGATCTATCAGCACTGCGGGAGAAATCACGGGGACCGATCATGCTATCACCTCAACAACACCTGTCGCATATGTGGTAGTGCCCAGCACTATGTGAGAGAGTGCCCGAGGAACCAGAACCAAGGAAGACCTCCTTTTTAGGGCAGGGTTTACAACCTCACACAGCATGATGCCAACGCCGACCCGGACGTGGTACAAGGTAAGTCCAAGAAGGAAATTTATATCCAAGAGATTCCGGTAGTCTGAGACTTTCCAGATGTGTTTCCGGACAAACTGCCAGTGGACAGGGAAGTTGAGTTCACTATAGACCTACAACCAGGCACCCAGCCCATTTCGGTTGCTCCTTACCGCATGAGCCGCGTTGAGATGGAAGAGCTGAGGAAACATATCACTGAATTGCAAGACAGTGGTTTTATTAGACACAGTGTGTCTCCTTGGGGTGCCGGAGTCACGTTTGCCAGAAAGGGAGATAGAACGTTGAGACTGTATATTGATTACAGATGATTGAATAAGGTCACAATCAAGAACAAATATCCCCTCCCTAGAATTGACAACCTATTCGATCAGCTGCAGGGTGCGCAGGTCTTCTCTAAAATAAACCTGCGATCAGGTTACCATCAGGTGAAAATAAGAACAGAAGACATCCTCAAAACGGCCTTCGAACCAGGTACGGACATTATGAGTTACTGGTCATGCCATTTAGGTTAACCAACGCCCCGGCCATCTTTATGGATATGATGAACAAGGTCTTCAGAGAATTCTTGAATCAATTTGTTATTGTGTTCATCGATAAAATCTTGGTATACTTAAAAAGCAGAGAAGAGCATGCTCACCATCTAGCCCAAGTTTTGCAGGTCCTCAGAAAGAAGAAGCTATATACAAAGTTGAGTAAGTGTGGATTCTGGCTTGAGCAGACCGCCTTCCTAGGACACATCATATCGAAGGAAGGAGTATCAGTGAATCCCGAAAAAGTTGAAGCAGTACTATCCTGGGAAAAGTTGACATCAGTCAAGGAGATTCGTAGCCTCCTGGGAATGGCAGGTTATTACCGCAGGTTCGTCGAAGGATTCTCTAGTCTAGCGGCTCCCTTAACCCGACTCACAAAGAAGAATGTCAAGTTTGAGTGGAATAAGGACTGTGAGAGAAGTTTTTCGAAATTAAAGAAGCGGCTGACCACTGCACCCGTACTAGCTTTACCGAGTGGATCGGGGGGATATACAGTTTATAGTGATGCCTCCTATCTAGGCCTGGGTTGTATCCTGATGCAGTATGAGAATGTCATAACCTATGGGTCCAGACAGTTAAAGAATCATGAGAAGAATTACCTCACCAATGACTTGGAACTTGCCGCAATTATACACGCCTTGAAAATCTGACGCAATTATTTATACAGAAAGACCTTCCAAATCTATACCGATCGTAAGAGTCTGAAGCACATATTCACTCAAAAGGATCTCAACATGCGTCAGAGAAGGTGGATGAAACTCCTTAAAGACTATAATTATGATATCTTGTATCATCCGGGTAAGAGCAACGTGGTGGCAGATGCCCTCAACAGGAAAAGTACAGGTATCTTAACCCACTTAACGGTTTCAAAACGCAGGCAAATTGGGGCTACACAACAGGTTCGGCTTCAGGACCTGAAGAGAGTCGCATGTTTGGGCCGCCTGACCGTCCAGCCCGAGTTAATACAGAGAATAAGGGAAGCTCAGTCAGTCGACTCCACCTTAGTAGCCCGTAAGAATGATGCAGAACAGAGAGCGAGCTCAGAATTCTGAGTCTCTACTGATGGGTTACTCCGGTTCCAGGACAGGGTGTGTGTTCCAGACGATAGTGAGTTAAAGAGAGACATCGTAACAGAGTCCCATAGATCCAAGTTTGTCATGCATCTTGGAAGCACCAAAATGTACCAAAGCATGCGACCTCGATTTTGGTGGAATGGGATGAAGAGGAACATAACTGACTTTGTATCTAAATGCTTGGTATGTCAGCGGGTCAAGACAGAGTATCAACACGCAGGCGAGTTACTTCAACCCTTACCGATCCCGGAGTGGAAGTGGGAACATATCACCATGGATTTCGTAACGGGATTACCCAAGACACGTTCAGGACATGACGCCATCTGGGTAATTGTTGACTGGCTTACCAAGTCTTCCTAATTCTTGGCCATCAGGATGACCGATCCCTTGGACAAGTTGGCAAGAATGTATATCTGGGAAATAGTCATATTGCATGGAGTTCCAGTGACAGTGGTATCCGACAGGGACCCCAGGTTCACTTCTCGATTTTGGAGTAGCTTTCAGCAGGCCATGGAAACAAAGCTGTCTCTCAGTACTGCTTTCCATCCTCAGACGGATGGACAATCAGAAAGGACAATCCGTATACTTGAGGATATGCTCCGAGCTTGTGTTCTTGACTCTGGAGGCCATTGGGACGACCATCTACCCCTGATAGAATTACCTACAACAACAGTTACTAAGCGAGCATTGGCATGGCTCCGTATGAGGCGTTATATGGGCGTCCATGCAGATCACCAATTTGTTGGAAAGAAGTGGACGATAGAAAATTGTTCGGCTCGGAGTTGGTGGAGGAGACCACGTCTAAAATAGTTAAAATCAGAAAGAACATTCAAACGGCTCAGAGTTATGCGGACACCCGGAGAAGAGATTTAGCGTTTGAACAAGGCGACCGGTTGTTCCTTAAGGTCACTCCTTTCAAAGGAATTAGTAGGTTCGGCAGGAGGGGAAAACTGAACCCCCGATTTATTGGGGCATATGAAGTCTTGGACAGGATTGGTACTGCCGCCTACAGACTAGCACTGCCTCCAGAGCTCTCCAAGGTCCACAATGTGTTCTATGTATCCATGCTATATAAGTACAACCCGAACCCCTCTCATGTCTTGACTCATGAACCGCTTCCACTTCAAGAGGACTTAACTTATGAGGAAGTACCAGTTGGTATCACAGATCGAAAGAGCAGAATACTCCGCAACCAGAAAATATCATTTGTAAAGGTAGTGTGGCAGAACCACTCGTCAAGGGAGGCTACCTGGGAGCTAGAATAAGACTTTATAGCCTAGTATCCCCACTTGTTCGACCAAGAGTAAGATGTAAATTTGGGAGACTAAATTTCTTTAAGGGGGGAGAGTTGTAACACCCAAAGATTTTTCTTTTGTTTTTATTTTTATTTTATTTTAATTTAATTTGGAATTTTGTTTATTTTATTTTATTTTAATAATTAATTTATAAGGTTTTAATTTAATTTAATTTAATTTAATAGAAATAATAATAATAATAATAATAAAAAGGGGTAAAATTATTTTTGGGATTTAATTGAAATTGAATTTGGGAAAAAGGGGTGAAAATTTAGATTCTTGGGGTGTTTTTGAAAAGAAAATAAAAAACGGGAGGTCAAAACGCAATTTAACAAAATAACGTCACGTCAGCAGCCGCGTCAGCAGCCCAGTCAACAGCTCCGGCCAACCAGGACACGCCGCGTGGCAGGGACACTAACGCAGGAAGCCACGCGGGACGGAGACACGTGGGCAATCCGCGTGCACGCGATCGGACGGCCCAGATCCGTTCTCGCACGTACGGACGACCCAAATCTCACGCGTGCGGAAGGTCTAGATTTGATCACGCACGGAAGGTCCAGATCGCATCGCGATTGACGGCCCAGATTAATTTCCAATTTAATCGCGATCGGACTCCTGAACGTGCCTTGGGCAATCCCGTTACGAAGTCCATGGCGATATGTTCCCACTTCCACTCCGGGACCAGTAAGGGCTGAAGTAACCCGCCTGGGCATTGATGCTCTGCCTTGACCTGCTGACATACCAAGCATTTAGATACAAAGTCAGCTATGTCTCTCTTCATCTCATTCCACCAAAACCGGGGTTGCATGCTTTGATACATTTTGGTGTTTTCGGGAATCTAGGGATTGTCCGTAGGCGCAATGAGAACCCAATTTCAGACTCCGAAACAAATAAGGATCTCTCACCCTATTTTCTATCACAGTATTAAAACTTAATAAATGATTAAACGGTATTTTATGAATTTGTAGATATGTATAATTAATTAAGATTGCTAATGGGGCCCGAACTTAATGTATTTGTCGGTCTGTTTCTGTTTGATGTATTTTACAGTCTAAATGCAGCATAGTATCTGATGTCAACTTTTCCCAGTCAAGTATTGCTTTAACCTTTACTTTTGTGACATTGAGATAGTGTGATGTCTTTATTGGGCTAGTGTAGCTCATTCCTTACTTAACCATTTCAGATTAGGAGGACTTGGTTCCCGAGCTCGTTCTGTAATAAGTCGGCGAGTAGAAGCATAAGAATTTATTAGTTTTCCTTATAGTATTCATTCATAATATTTCATTTAGTTAATTTATTCTTTCATACGTTTAATTCGTTTTGGTTATTGTGTGAGGGATGTTAATCATAATCTATTTTATTTCGCTTCCGCATTTAAAATAAATTTATACATTTCTTTTTTATTTACGGGGCCATTACAGAATTGATTTGCTAATTCTTATTTTCTCATTCATATGGTTCCAAAAAATTGAGTAACTCATGTTCATAGCCCTGTCAAGGAAATCTAGGAATGTGAATAAAAATTTTTTCCATGTTAATGAGGTTACTTATAGTAAAGATGAAGAAAATGTCAGCAAAAGTAGGCAGTGAATGGGTGTTGTTGTTGTTCAGATTTCATAAGAGAACTTTGGTTTACTTATTCTAGTGAATGAAATATTTAACATGTAAAAGATGTTCCCATTGAGGAGTAGGAGGGTGAAGAAAATTTTAGGTTAAATTCGACCAGCTTATAGGGTATAGTGTTTCTTGTTTTAATTGGTTGTTCCTTATTAAAAGTCTCTAATGTCATATAGTAGGTGTTTATAAATAGTTTTTGGTCAAGATAATGTTGACATCCCATACATGGATTAAGTTGTTAAAATTGTTTGTTTGATGATAGCCCTACTTGCATAAGAAAAAACAGTAAAAATATAGATTTAGTTTGTTCTTTCCTTTGAGTGTAAAGGACCCACATATTTAAAATTCAAATTTAACTCTCCCTATTCATTAAACTTGTTGCTATTTAAATGTAAAAACTTCAAGTGATCAGTTCCTATTTTAAAGCAGCTAATAGAAAATGGGATAGTGGAGTAGTGGGATAATAGCTGATGACGGTGGTGGCACGTTTAGAGGCGTTGACTGATTATTCTGCATTCTTCTTCTTCTTATGATTTTCTTCTCTTATTCGGTGGAGGTATTTCGGATTTGGGATGGGCTTTTTGGCGGACCTTATGGGAGGTGTTGATTAATTCTTCTTCTTTTGTTCAGTGCAGGTATTTGGGATTTGGGATGGGATTTCTGGTGGACCTTTTGGGATGCCCATTTATGGGTTTATCATATTTCTAGGCTTGAATTTCGTTGAGGGAATTGATTTGCTAAATTTTATTTTCTCGTTTGTCAGGCTCCAGAAATTTGAGTAACTCTCGTTCAAGAAAATCTAGGAACATGAATAAAAAATTCTCCTATGTTAATGAGGCTGCTTCTAGTAAAGATGGAGAATATGCCAATAAAAGTAGGCAATGAGTGGGTGTTGTTGTTGTTCAGATTTCAGAGGAGAACTTTAGTTTACTTATTTTAGCAAATTAAATATTTAACATATAGAAAATATTCCCATTTGAGGAGTAGGAAGGTGAAGAAGATTTTAGGTTAAATTTGACCAGCTTCTAGGGGTATAGTGTTTTTTGTTTTGATTGGTTTTTCTCACTGAAAGTCTTTAATGACACATAGTAGATGTTTATAAATAGCTCTTGGTCAAAACAATGTTAACATTCCATACATGGATTGAGTTGCTATAATTGTTTGTTTGATAATAGTCCTACTTGCATAAGAAAAAAATATTAAAAATATAGATTTAATTTGTTCTTTACTTTGGGGGTAAAGGAAATCGCATATTTAAAATGTGAATTCGACTCTCCCTATTCATTAAACTTGTTATTTAAATATAAAAACTTCAAGTGATCAGTTCCTATTTCTAAGCAACTAATAGGAAATGGGATAATGGAGTAGTGAGATAACAGCTGATGGTGGTGGTGGCACGTTTAGAGGTGTTGACCGATTATTCTACATTCTTCTTCTTATGTTTTTCTTCTTTTGTTCAGTGCAGGTATTTTGGATTTGGGATGGGCTTTCTGGCGAACCTTATGGGAGGTGCTAATTAATTCTTCTTCATTTTTTTTTCTTTTATTTTTTTTCTTTTGTTCAATGCAGGTATTTGGGATTTGGGATGGGATTTCTGGTGGACCTTTTGGGCTGCCCATTTACGGGTTTATCATATTTCTAGGCTTGAATCTCATTGAGGGAATTGATTTACTAATTCTTATTTTCTCGTTTGTCAGGCTCCAGAAAATTAAGTAACTCTCGTTCAAGAAAATCTAGGAATATGGATAAAAAATTCTTCTATGTTAATGAGGTTGCTTCTAATAAAGATGGAGAAAATGCCAATAAAAGTAGGCAGTGAGTGGATGTTGTTGTTGTTCAAATTTTAGAGGAGAACTTTGATTTACTTATTTTGGCAAATGAAATATTTAACATGTAGAAGATGTTCCCATTGAGGAGTAGGAGGGTAAAGAAGACTTCAGGTTAAATTCGGCCAACTTATAAGGTTATAGCGCTTCTCGTCTTAATTGAATTTTTCTCACTAAAAGTCTCTAATGACACATTTAGGTTTTTATAAATAGTTTTTGGTCAAGAATGTTGACGTTCCATACATGGATTGAGTTGCTATAACTTTTTGTTTGATAATAACCCTACTTGGATAAGAAAAAATACTAAAAATATAGATTTAATTTGTTCTTTGCTTCAGGTGCAAAGGAAACCACATATTTAATATACAAATTCGACTCTCCCTATTCATTAAACTTGTTGTTATTTAAATACAAAAGCTTTAAGTGATCAGTTCCTATTTCTAAGCAATTAATAGAAAATGGGATAATGGAATAGTGGGATAACAGTTGATGGTGGTGGTGGCTTGTTTGGAGGTGTTGACCGATTATTCTGTATTCTTCTTCTTCTGTTTTTCTTCTTTTGTTTAGTGCAAGTATTTCGAATTTGGGATGGGCTTACTGGTGGACCTTATGGGAGGTGCTGACTGATTCTTCTACATTCTTCTTTTTCTATTTTTCTTCTTTTGTTTAGTGCAAGTATTTTGGATTTGGGATAAGCTTTCTGGAGGACCTTCTAGGAGGTTCTGACCGAATCTTCTATATTTTTATTCTTATTATTATTATTCTTCTATTACTTTTCTTCTTTTGTTCAGTGCAGGTATTTTGGATTTGGGATGGACTTTCTGGTGGACCTTTTAGGCTGCCCGTTTGTGGGTTTATCACATTTTTAGGCTTGAATCTCATTGAGGGAATTAATTTACTAATTCTTATTTTCTCGTTTGTCAGGTTCTAGAAAATTGAGTAACTCCTGTCTAAGAAAATCTAGGAATGTGAATAAAAAATTATCCTATGTTAATGAGGTTACTTCCAGTAAAGATGGAAAAAATGCTGACAAAAGTAGGAGTGTTGTTGTTGTTCAGATTTCAGAGGAGAACTTTGGTTTACTTATTTTAGCAAATGAAATATTTAGCATGTAGAAGATGTTTCCATTGAGGAGTAGGAGGGTGAAGAAGATTTTAGGTTAACTTGGCTAATAAAGTCATGTTTACTGTGGGTAAATGGCTAAAATTTAAAATCCCTAGGATTTTGAGCTTATAGGGGTATAATGTTTCTTATCCTAATTGGTTTTTCCTCACTGAAAGCCTTTAATGATACATATTAGCTGCTTATAAATAGTTTTTAGTTAAGACAAAGTTGACATTTCGTACATGGATTGAGTTGTTATAACTGTTTGATTGATAATAACCATACTTGCATAAAAAAAAAGTTGAGCTTTTCCAATGTTGTAGTTTTGATTTAGTTGCTCAGTAAGAAATTGAAACGAATTAGTTAATTTCATATTAACTAACATTAGTAATCCTAAATGTTTAACTTGGGAATGGAGGAGGCTAATTTGTAGGTGTAATGGAGGTGATGTTGTTATCACTTAGAAATATCACCACTCTGGTGTAAGTAAATTTTACTTACATTCATAGACTGACCAAAATATGAGCAAAATGTTTGTAATATTTACAGATAAACATTAAGATTAGACTTTATCATCACTCCAAAAAGTAATTTATACTCTGTTAATGAGGAAAAAAAATAATGGATAGGTCAAATAAATTTTCATATTATATATTGATTACAATTATTAACACTTTAATCAAATTAAAATTTTACATATTAAAAGACATGTTTAGTCCAAAGTGAGGTGAAGAAAATAATAATGTCTAAAAAAATGTGGTATGGTTGACAATGATGATTGAAAATTTTTGAGTTCCTTTGCAATCATATAATGTAACTGGTAAACTGTAAAACTGTGTATTCATATATTGTATGGTTCATATTCCAATTTTGGAAATGTATTTGTCTCCAATAGCAAAGAGCCGGTGGTTATTATACTATTTCGCGACCTATTTAATAATATATTTTTGTATAAACTTAGAAAATATATCTATTTACAATATCTATGCTATTCAGATCATGTAATAAATTTATATGTCAATACTCCCCGTATGAAATCTCCAAAAGAAATCTCTGACATTCATTTGATCAACATATATTGTGAAGTCCTTTATATAAAACCTATTGGAAGTAGCAGTTTTTACCACATGACAACATCATTTTGTATTCTTTTGTCTTTAGTTCGTAGTGGGTTTGTTAGGTTATGGTTTATGCAGTTACAGAGATGCTGGGTTTGCAGGGATGTTGGGAATTGAATGAATTGAAGTGGGAATTGAATAAGTTGAACTAGGAATTGTTGGTAGAAGAGTTGTTGGCATTGGTGGCAATTTCACTTTTGGTGCTGTAGGAAATGTGTTGGGTTTGTAGGGATGTTGGGAATTGAAGTAGGAATTGTTGGTAAAGGAGTTGTTGACATTGGTGGCAATGTCACTTTTAGTGCTGTGGGAAATGAAGGTAAGAGTTTATCAGGGTGCTTGGCAATAGCGACAAGGTGGTCTCCGGCATAGTTGGTTGAGTAGGTAGTGTTGGCAGTGAAGCAGATGGCAAATGTGATAATGTAGGTAATGAAGGCAAAGGTGTTATTGGTGTTGTAAGCAGGGCTAGTGGCAGAGGTAAAGCTGGGGCGCCAGGTGGTGAGCAACTAGGCTCATGTCAAATCTTGTCAATAATAACAAGGTAACATTCAAAACAAACATGAAGCAATGTCTTGGTATAGCCATTACATTTGTTAGATAAAGGAAATTATGTATGTTTCTTTGGATGGAAGTGATAACATTAGATTATAAGAATTTATAGAGAAGATTTGATTGATGAGTTCATGAAATTTGATGTGATTTAGGTGGAGGACCTTTGGTTAGTTTAACCTCTTAACAAGAATCCAAGTCTTTATTCAAAGACTTAATACCCAAAAGAACTAGAGGGATGACCTAATGCATTTGGGACCGTTAATTTCAAACCGTGTCATGAAATTAAATAATGGTAAATCCAAATATACCATTAATTCTTACAAATTAAAATTTAATTATTCATTTAACCATCATTCATTGACCTAATTTTTTTAAACTAGTGTCCAACCAAATGATTCATTTAATTATTCAATTAATACTATTAATTTTATTGTTAAAGGACAAGTTATTCCATTGTATTTACTAATAATAAACAATTTAATTAAATTGATTCATTTACTTATAATAAATAATGAAATGAAAATCCGTTATTTAAACTTATTTAATTTTTATATCCAACAACTTATGTTGGTTGTGCAAAATTTTTAGTTTTAAGTAAAACAAAATAATAAATTTTTATTTCTAATGATATTAGTATCAAATTGTAAAAAAATCTAGTGTTCGATTCTTAAGCAAAATGTTTAGTTGAATATGATTAAAAATATTAGATATTTAAATGAAATAATACTAATGGAACCTAACCATACATGCCCTCCAATTATATCTTCCAAATCGTCCACAATAACAATCCATCCTTCTCCCCCAAAGGGCGATTTTAGTAAATAACCAAATATAACACTTGGGTTAAGAGTTAAGTTGGCAATTTTTCTTACATCTCCCCCTCCCAGAGCCCAGGTATCATATACGCCTCCAAAATAAAGAGCCTTGAATACTAGAAGAAAAGCACCTATACCTAACAAAATTAAGTGAATACCTAAAATTGTGGTCATTTTATTTCTATCTTTCTATACATAATCGAAAAATGAAAAAGATTCTTCAAGAGTCTCAGGTCCCAGAAATGCATGATAAATACCGCCAAAGCCCAAAACTGCGGAGAAAATTAAGTGAACTACTCCAGATACAAAGTATGGAAATGTGTCTATAACTTCTCTCACAGGACCTACCCCCCGGCCTAGAGTCGCTAGGTGGGGAAGTAAAATTAATCATCGTTCATACATGGGCTTTTCTGGTACAAAATGAGCCACTTCAAATAGGTTCATTGCTCCGACCCAGAATACGATTAATCCAGCATGGGCTACATGAGCTTCCAATAATTTACTAGATAAATTTATAAGTCGGGCATTCCCGGCCCACCAAGCGAAACCAGTAGTTTCTTGGTCACGACCAGCTAAAGCTAAAGTTCCATTAAAGAGCATTTCCACGTGGTAAAACCTTTTAGTTCCATGATAGCAAATTTTATATCTTTTTATATGTATTTATTTTACTTAAAATTAATAAATAATTATTTATTAGATACTCGCTATTTATAAAAAAAAATTATTACTCGAAAAGATAATTTAAGCAAACAACAATTAAAAAGTAATTGTTTTGATATTGTTTTTAATGCATATTACTCAGAAGAGGAAGCAAAATTAAAGAGAAAAAAAAAGATTAGTTTACATTTCGTTGAATAAAAGAGAGAAAACTAGAGGGTATGACCACTTTTGGTTTCTAGACATCTCTAAGAAATAGAATTTTATAGCGCTAATTACTTTAATTTACTATTTTTTTTAAGAGTATCGAGTTAAATATATAATGTTAAATTTAGTATATAATTTTTTTTATGAATGACTTATTTATTTTTATAACTCATGCAGCAAAATTTAAATTGATTGAATGAATTAAATATTGGTTAAAATTATTATCATTAAAAAATAATATAAACTTATTATATTACTATGTATATATTTAATAGATTATTATATATATATATATTAGAATTTAACAATAAATTCAAATATTAACTAATCGTTTTTATCTCAATTAAAAAAATATAATCATATAAATAACTTGCAATAACAAATCAAATTTAATTATTATAATTTTATTAATAAAATAAAATTTTAAATTTATTAAATTAAATATCATTAGTGAACAACGGTCAATTAATAATATATTAAAAATAATAAATAATATATTTTTAATAAAATTTAAATTCATAATTTTATAATAACACACTAAATTTTAAAATATATATTATTGCATGTAATAAATGTTTTTGCCAATTATACATGATATTTTACAACGTATTTTCGTAATTAAATCTTCTTTTTTGTTTTTAAAATTTACTAAAGGCTCTCTCCTAGTTGGAATTACCAACGGTTCAGATTGAAGTCTGATGCCACATGTACGGTGAAATCTAAGCTGTAGGTCCACCGTTTACTGAAGGAGCTATAGCACCCCATGAGCCAAATTGTGATTTGCATTTTTATTTTTATTTTTTATTTTAAAGTTTTCGCGGTTATATCCCCAAATTTCTCTCTTCATCTGCATCATCTTCTTCGTCTTCAGTAATCGTCAGTCACCAATCGCCACACACAAATTCGCACTCGCATCGATTGCTGGTTAGTTTCCTCTGTTCGATCTCTTTCGCGTTCGCTTTCTCTCTCAATGGCCAGAAAGTGTCATAGCATTTGATTGGCAAGCACACACATTTTGCTTGCAGTGATCTCTGGTTTGTTCTCTGCATAAACGCGCGTGTATTTCTGCATCTCTTTGTTGTTTCCTTCAATCAGGCGTGCAAAAAGGAAAATTTTGAAGTTTTTTTTTCGATAAGTGATTGCCATCTGTTCGGTGACTGAAAAGTTTTTGAATCGGGTTGGACAGGTTGCTGATTTCGTTTTTTGAATTTCATGTTCTTTTTCCGAAAAACTGATCGAACTGAAACATAAAGTTTGTATATGATGCTGAGTCGAGTGGTTTTTGTTATCTGGTGCGAATTTGGCTGGATTTCATTTTTGAGAAGCTAATTGTTTTTCTTCGTTTCTTTTGTTTTACTGCTGCTCTGGAAATGGTCAAACCTTGAAATAATGCAGCTACGCTTTAATCCATCAGTGTATATTTTGATTTTCACTTTGCGTTCTCTTTCTTTTTGACTGGGAGTTGCTAGAGTATGGTATATGGACGAAGGAAATTAAGTTTATTTGATTGTTTTGATTTGTTCGTACTTATATATTGTTCATTTTGTGTTTCTCTTCATGATATATTTTGGGGGTTAATCGTTAATCTCTTCTGGAGATTTTAGTTGTTGGCTTCATTCTCCATGCCATCAATTTCTTCTTCTCTCTCTCTCTTGCTTTTTCTTTGGTGGGTGTTGGTGGATGTGGGAGTTAGCACTTCCGCAAATGGTCCTAGATTTAAATTCAGAAGGTTAGAAGCTCATGCTTTTGTTGGTACTGGTGGTAATGTCTGTATTACCTCATAGTTATATTATAGCTTTTATGTATTAAATGACTTTTAACATTTGGGAGACTGGGATAGGGGAAAAGTAGTCTACCAGAAAAGCAACTGAGTGAACATTTTTGGGGTTTCTGTTAAGATTTCTGGGCTTGAAGTTCGTTGAGAGAATTGATTTGCTAATTCTTATTTTCTCAATTTTCAGGTTCCAAAAAATTGAGTAACTCACATTCATGGCTCCGTCAAGGAAATCTAGAAATGTGAATAAAAAATTTTCCTATGTTAATGAGGTTGCTTCCAGTAAAGATGGAGAAAATGTCAGCAAAAGTAGGCAGCGGGTGAGTGCTGTTGTTGTTCAGATTTCAGAGGAGAACTTTGGTTTACTTACTTTAGCAAATGAAATATTTCTAATTATTAATGCTTCATCTTAGGCATAATTATCTGAGTTTCTCAAACTTTAAGCAGTAATTCTAATTGTCATTTAACTTGTTATCTTGAATACTTCTCTTTGGGCTTGGATTCACATGGCAACCGAAATAGTGTCTTTGGAAATGGGCTTTCCTGTACAATGCTAGATATAGTTCTTTCTAGGGGGAGTTTTTTTTTTTCCTTCAGAATTTGTTTATTTTGATAGGCTTAAAAGGAGGTTTGATTTAGTTCCTTTTTTTTTTCTTTTTTGGGTTTAATAGAGATTATAAAATCTCTACCAGTTTTTTCTATTTTTTTTACATGCTTGATATACAATTAAGAACTCATAAGTTCAATAATTTATGAACACATTTTTAGAAAAAAAAAATTGAGGTATAACTTTTCTTAATGAGAGGTTATAAACTCTCCAAACATTGTTGGTTGACCAGATAAAAGAACCAGGTATTTCTTAACAAGTTTAAAGATAATATTCCTATACGATCTGTTATATTTTTCATTAAGGGTATCATTTTTTGTCATTTGCACAGAATTGACAGCTTGTAGTTTCCATCGTTTCTGAAATTTAAAAAATTAATACGACTTATAAGCTTGTGTTACCCAAATTATTTCAATAATTTATTTAAAAACTATATCATGGTATTTACTGTTGCAGAATTTAAAAGCTATACTTAAAAAAGAGAAAAAAAAAAAGAACTTTAGGCTCTTGTAAAATAAGGTGAACAGACATTCTTGCAATGTTTTCACTCCTATAACTCCTTTTTAGGCTTCCATCCAATTGTCTAAAATGATTGCAGTCATGAAGATAGTCGTTTAGTAACTGCAGTCTACTTACTATCTTGAAATAGAAACACTTATCAATTATTTGTGGAGTCAGTCAACTCTTGACTGATTAACGAGCTCTCTCATTTTTGTTTTGTGTAAATATGTAGTTTACACTTCTCAGAAAAAAATGCACCACTACTTTTCCCATTTTCCTATATGATTCTATCTTCGCACGAAAACGGAATTGGCTACCCTGCTTGCTGATGCCCATAAGCACCTCAGACTCACTTACCAAAGAAAGGAAATTATGAGAACATTTTAAGCCCAAGAGAACAAGCACCTCCACGGTACTTTATAAGAAACTTCCGTGGATTTTGGCTTTGAATAACATCATCACTTATCATCACCACATCTAGACAACAGGACGAAGAGAAAATATAACTACATTATGGGACTTACTGTCATTGATAAAACAATTGACAATATTATCTGTAGCGCTAAATTTTAGCATGATAAGGTGAATCGATGTTAATTTTCGGGTTTTGGAAGCTTGCCATCTCTGAAGTTGGAATGTGGAATATGTTCTTGTTGCTTAATTAAGCATGATGAGACAAAGAAGGGAAGAAAGAAAGATTCTAACTGTTCCAGATTTTCTGTAATCATGGTTTGGGCTATAACCAAAGCAAAGAGATACGTAGCTTCTGTTGATTAGATGGTTTTACACAATTCAGGTGTATTTGTCCAGCTTATGTGATTTGTACAATCAACTCTGCTATTTAAGACTAAATAAATTGCTTGCAGTTACTTCAATATTTAGGCCTTGAAATAGGCATAGTCAATGAGGTTAGCATATCAACCCATGTACTGTACATGCTATATTTTTTTGATAGAGACTAACCCATATGCGAAATAGATAAAGGTGTCCCTTTAAGAGACAGGTTTAACCCAAAGTGAGTTGAAGAAAATAATAATGCCCAAAAAGATGTGGTATGGTTGACAATGATGCTTGAAAATTTTTGAGTTCTTACAATCATTTAACGTAACTGGTAAACTGCAAAACTTTTTTTTTTTTTAAAGTAGTAACTGTATGCATTTATATGTTATATGGTTCATCTTCTATGTATGGAAATCTATTTGTATCCAATACGAGAGCTAATGGTTATTATACTGTTCTACAGCCTATTTAAGAATGTATTTTTGCACAAATTATGCATAAACTTAAAGAATCTATCTATTAACAATATTTATGCTATTCAGGTGATGTAATAAATTTATATGTTAATACTCCCCGTATGAAATTTCCAACATATTCCCCTTAAGAAATCTCTGACATTCACTCGATCAGCATATATTGTGAACACCTTTATATAAAACCTATTGGAAGTAGCAATTTCTACCACGTGGCAGCACCATTTTGTATTTCTGTTGTCTTTAGTTCATAGCGGGCCTGTTAGGCTGTGGTTTTTGTAATGGGAGGTGACCTCTCCCTTCTATTGACCTTTTTGATCCTATTGTTGTTAGAGTTTGATCCCAATGATAGTGCATCGCAATTCACAAGTTACTTCGCCAGTTAAGCTAATTGGCAGCTACCACATGGGGACAAAGATTGCTAACTTTTTTCGTTACATTTCCCATAGAAAATTTGTTGTATGAAAAAAGCTACAGTTGAGTGAGTCATGTAAGAGTTTGTCAAGGAACATATAACTGAACAAAAGGGTATCTTAAAACTTAACAATAAATTCTTTTCAATCTAGTTGGGTATTTTTTTATTCAAACTTTTTTTTTTGTCCTAACTTTTTCATTTATTGCTTTTTCGTTTCCCTTTCCGAGCCTTGTTGGTTTTTAGTAAATTCATCTTTGAGAGAGTATAATCAATACAATCTAAGTTACTCTTAAAGAATCAAAACAATTTAAATGTAACTAATGAGTTATTGTTCTATATAAGTGCATGAACTGTCTCACCAGTCCAGAAATATTAAATATCATAAATGCTTTTGTTCAATGGTTCCATGTCTCCTAATGATAATCTATGATATATGCCAATAAGATTATCAAGTGGGGAATTTTAGATATTGCATTGAGGTTTCATTCAGTTAGATGCATGCAAAGTTGGTTTTGTAAGAATCATTCTAACTCGTAAATTATTGTTTTAATGCATGCAGAAGAGAAAATTGTCAGATATGTTAGGACCGCAATGGAGCAAGGAAGAGCTTGAGCGTTTTTATGAAGCATATCGTAAGTATGGAAGAGATTGGAAGAAGGTTGGTACCAAATTTTTGATGATGGTACAGTATTTTTATTAAATAATTTTTCTGGGGAAAACCCCCCCATAAAACTTCAATTTCATTTGAGAATGTTGGACGTGTTTCCATTGGACACTTTCATGGTTTGATGTTTGAAGGTTTTCAGTGTTGCGTGGATGGTTATGATGATTATTTATCGTTGCATTATTGTGACATATCTTTGTTTTGTGTTTTGTTGGGTTTTGCAGGTGGCTGGTATTGTGCGTAACCGGTCTGCGGAAATGGTAGAAGCCCTTTATACAATGAATAGAGTAAGCATGGCCTTAATTGTCAGAACAGCACCTGTAGTTTATCTTTCTTTCTGTCAGAATTTTCAAACTCGTATTTGATTTGCTTCCACAGACACTGCCCGGCATTACTATCAAAATTCTTTTACTTCTTAAAAACTTTACTCGTATTATTGTACTATATACTGACAGCTTTTTGACCAAAATGGTGGCGCATACTCAATCAGTTTGGTGTTTCTGCCTTTTTGTAGTTCCTTGAAGTATGGAGCTCATCAGCTTGAATTTGGTTTCATCTGAAACACTCAACAGAGTTTTTGATTTTTATTTTTAAGAAGTTTAATTAGGAATTTCGTTTGATCTAAATTGCAATTTGAAAATCCATTGCGGTTCAATTACTAAATGAAGAAATTTGGTTCTCTAAACAAGTTAAGATGTATATTATAAACGGCATTTATTAGCTTTATTGATCTTTCTTGGTAGCCTATTCATTTTTCTGAAGGACAAGTAATTGGTTGTTGCTGACAAGTTGTGTATTCTTAGGCTTACTTATCTCTTCCAGAGGGTACTGCTTCTGTGATTGGACTGATTGCCATGATGACTGATCACTACTCCGTTCTGGTAAATTCCTTGTTTGATTTATTGAGGTTTCTTGAATTTCTAAATTGACCTTAGGTTTCCAAAATATCATCATGGGGACATCTTAACCTTCAAAGACATTCATATCCTCATTTATTTTCTGTTTAATGCTTCATAAAACATATTAAACAGAGTTATGCTCGTAAAATTTTTGTAACTATACCTGACAATCAGTCCAAGTGGAACAATGTTTTTCTGGAGATGGAGAATATGCAAAAATTGTGAATAAAATTGGTTGTCAAGGTGATATGTAATTTCCAATAAATCTAAGAAATCTAAAGAAATATCTATTGAAAGGCGATAATGAATCATTCTTATACATTGATGGTTAAGTTTTGGCCAACTGAGAGGTGAACACTTCACTTCTGTTAAGATTACATGGTTTTAAGATCATCAGGGGAGTTAGTTATAGTGAGGAATTTACAAAAAATTATACTTTTGATGGAGCAAATATTATTTTGCAGATTGATGATTTTAAGTGCCGTGTCAGTGTGATTTGAAGTTCCTTTTCCATGTGATTCCTTGTTGAGTGGATTCTATTGGAGATTGATTTAACTCGTTTCTTTGTCGATTAGTCTGCAAGTGCTGATCTTCTATTAATATAATTTTTGAACTTTGTTCTTCTCAGTTCCTGCGAGTTTGAATAGAAATGTGTAAGGTGTCTGATTATGAGGAACATTTTTGAAAATTTAGGTAAATTTAATTGGTATAACACATGATACAGTTGTATGTATGGAACTGAATTCCTTGGATCTTGAACTGGCAGGGAGGAAGTGACAGCGAACAAGAAAGCAATGAGGACATAGGAACATCTCGAAAACCTCAGAAACGTGCTCGAGTGAAATCGCGGGAGCAGACTTCTAAAGGATCAGAGGGCCCGCTTTCTGATCGGTTGCAGTTCCAGTCAGCTTCTGGCTGCCTGTCATTGCTGAAGAAGAGACGCACCGGTGTGAAATCTCTGTCCATCTCTTCTCTCTCCCCTTCTGTTACTCTCTCTCTCTCTCTCTCTGTGTGTGTTCATGCATATATTCTATTATATTGGACTTTGTTTTTTGAAGTTGATTGCATTCCATTGCTCTCAGCATGCTGTTTTTACGCAATTTTTTGCATGGTTAAATTTGTGAACTTGAAACTAGGTTCCTAAAATGCATGGTAGCATATCTTTTTATCAGTCTTTGGAAGAGAGATTTATTTTTCCCTTTACTTGTTGACATTCTGTATTTTGTTTTAGGGAGTGTGCCTCGTGTCGTTGGAAAAAGGACTCCTCGTGTCCCAATTTCATGCTCTCATGGTAAAGAGAGTGGGGAGAGGTATTCTATGCCAGGTAGGCAAGGTTTGAAAATGAAGGTGAATGCTAGTGATGATGATGTTGCTCATGAGATAGCATTAGCGTTGACAGAGGCTTCACAAAGAGGTGGCTCTCCCCAAGTTTCTCACACACCCAAAAGAAAAACAAAGACCCCCTCTCCTGTTCAAAAGGGTGAAAAAATGGTAATCACTATTTTAACTGCTTCTTGTGCATTTTATATTATTGCTAAAATTATGAACCAATTTCTTATTGTATGTGCAGCATACTGAATCAGATATGACAGGTACCAAGCTTCGTGGTAGCGAAATGGATGAGGGTGGTTATGAATTAAGCTTAGGAAGCACTGAAGCTGATAATGGAGATTATGCTGGAGATAGAAGCTACTTGATGAGTACTGATGGTCCTGGCACAATAGAAGTTCAACAAAAGGGAAGGAGATATCATGGGAAGAAACGAGAAGTTGAAGACAGTGCAAACAATCATTTGGATGACATAAAGGAAGCCTGCAGTGGGACAGAAGGAGAGAAACTGAGTCCTGGCAAGGGGAAATTTGAAGCAGACACCGTGGATGGGAAAACTACAAAGGCCTCCAATAAGGGCTTAAGGAAGAGAAGTAAGAAGGTTCTCTTCATTCAAGGTATATTAGAATTTAGGCTAGGTAGCCTTCCATGTCTTTTTCTTTCCTTTCTCATTTCCCTTCATAATTAATGCTGTTCAATGTTGTTATGCCTTTAAGTGAAGCTTTATGATGCCTGTTTTCTCCCATAGATGCTTTACCATCAGTTTACATGAATCTTTGATTTTTATTTAACATGAAATGGTGATCTATACTCTTGTTATACTGAGGATTAATGCTGGTTTTATCTTCTATAAATGGATATTTAATGCTCCTTGGCCCTAGCACATTGTCTTTTTATCTTGAAGATAATGTTGTTTACTGGTTATTGGTTGAGACATACAAGAAACCAAACTGATGTTTTGTATTCTTTCAAAATTGGAATAGAAGATAGTTGTTACGCCAATTTCAATATATTCTTGCATGATTGAAGTCCACAATCTTGATTGAGTTATTTTCACCTGCTATATTTTTCCCTTTAATAATATGTTTGTTTCATTGAGGAAATTGTATAACTCTGTTAATTTCTTGAATCTCCTATTTTTGCAGATGAGGGCTCTGCTTTTGATGCCCTCCAGACTTTGGCAGATCTGTCCTTGATGATGCCAGAAACTACTCCTGACACTGGTAAGATGACTACATGTTTTGATCAGTAATCTAGGTGAAAATTTTAACAAGACAAGTCCATAACTTGAAGTGGCTATTCAATATTCGTCAGTTTTATTGATTATTTTATATTATCTCTGTATGCGAGGATTCAGACATTTCTTTGGATGTGAAAGTTGGTTATAACTGGAAGTTAGAATTAAGTTGCTACTCCAATATGATGACTCTTGCATACTAGGAGGGGATAATATATCTTATTTTGCAATCAAACAGTAGTATTTGGTTATCAGTTTTTTTTGGGTCCAGAAGCAAAGATCTTATTGTTTCATCTGCATCAATTTCTGTTTTATACTTATTGTGAGACATATTTAGATGGGTCCAAATTTTTGCCTACTTTGGCAATCAGCCTTATTAAAAAAACTGAATGATCTTCTGCTAATTTTGCCATTGCTGCCAAATATAGACATGAATCAGGTTAGTCAAGTCATTCAACTCATAACCTTGTTAAGGAAATGAATGGAAGAGTGGTATTGTGGTGTGGCTAACAAAACTTTCATCTTTCTGGGAAGTTTTACCATAGAAAGCAGATTTGCTTCTGAAGTGCAATCTTTATCATTTGTTTAAAACTCTCCGACCCACCAAGTTGTAGTTTGATATATTTGATAGAAAGAAGGGATGGGTTGGAAGGGGAGCACCCGGGGGGGCAAGGGGTGCACAACATTCTTAAATTTTCTTTTGTATTTATTGTCTGCTTCTTTTTAATCTAAGTCCTGATTTTGATGTTGACCGTCCTTTTTCTTCAGAAAATTCTTAATCGTGTCTCTCAAGCTTTCCTGGAATTTTACCGATCTTTTACTCCCTTTTAGTTGACTTCTAGATATGTCACTAAATATTAGTTCTTACGTTATCCTTGTCAAAGCAAATGATTATCTTGGTTTTTATTCTAGTTCAATCAAAACATGAAAACTTTGCTTGTTATCTTTTTTTAGAATCTTCCATTCAAGTCAAGGAAGAGAAGACAGGTAACAATGAAGAGTACAAACTAAAAGGGAATAGTTCTATTCCTGGAGTTAAAGCGGGTGCCATCAAAGCATCCAAAGTCGGAAAATTCTTTGAGAATGATATTCATGCTCCTACTGAAGCAAAGGGAATCAATCTGGGCAATTCTGTTAGGCGAAAAAGGAGGCAGAAGTCCTTGCCGTCAAAAGTAAGAATGTATTGTTTGTTCATGGACATTAATTTCCTTTTTTTCTTTACCTTGAGTGGAGACATTTTATAAAAGCATTTGGTTAGTGGCATGAAATATGACGATGTGCAAGTTGCTTTCTAGTTGCAGATTCGTCAATATGAAGCTCCTACAACTTCTCAATTTGCTGAATCCCCAAATATTGAGGTATTTAGTTTCTTTTTATCTTGAGAAAATAGAGAAAATTTCCTCCTTGATCTTCTTTGACATTATTTTAGTCATAGAAGCACATGGAGGTTAGAGCTTACAAGCTACTAGAAAATAAACCCTAGTGCAGGTAATCAAATTTTTATCTACTCAGCATTTTTTAAAAAAGTGGATATTAGCTGTTTATCCTTTTTGGGTGCAATTTTTATCTAATAGTCGTTCTTCTTTCTCTAAACGGTGGCTTCTCAAATTTGGTGCAAGTTGTTTGCTTTGGAGAGAATTAGGTTTCCACTCACTCTTGGGGGGTTTTTATTTGCCTATTTCAGGGCTTGGGTGAAGAATAAAGGCCATAAGATGCTATGGAGAGGGACAATCTTTGCTGGATATTGTGCTTTAGAGCTGGAGCTTAATAACATAATTTTAGCTTCTGTGCTAATACTACACACTATTTGGGATAAAATGATTCTATATGACCTTTTAGTTGGCTAAGGCACAGGGTTTTTCCAAGTTTGCCTCTGTCTATTATGCGAAGGAATTGGGAGATTATCTTACATTGAATCTGGTCTTTTTTTTCCTGTTTTTCTTCTTCTTCTTTTTATTTGTCTTTATTTCCATTTGAGGATGTGATATCCGCTTGCATCCAGGTCGTTCTTAAGACAAACTTTCTAATGGAAAAAAAGCACTCTCTTTGTTTAAAATCTTGTCCGAGTGTCTGAGAGGTATGACGACAATTTTTTTAGTTAAAGGAGTGGCTGAGGTTTCAAGAGATTATCCTGTTTGGGAAGATGCGTGAAAAGGATGGAGTCTTGGCATTTGAAACTTGGCGCGTAAAAACCCGTTGTCATTGGCTAAGTGGCTTTGGCATTTTCCTTTTGAATCCCCTTCTTTGTGTTTTATGTCCTTTATCTGGGTTTGGATTGTGGATCATCTAAGGCCAAAATCATGAATCAAACATGTTAATTTCTTGATGGATATCTGATGTAGCATAGTGGAATAAGATTTAGAGCAGTAGTTAAAAGAAAAGAAAAGAAAAGAATCCAATTTATAATCTAAATAGTCGATAATGCCAATTTATGACCACAATTAAAGAGTTGTTAGATGCTTAATCAATGAGAGAATATCAATAATTTTTGTTCACTACAGTCTTCTAAACAATGTGAATTCCCCATGTATTTTCATACTTATATTTAAAAAAAAAGTGAATCCTTTATGTATTTATAGGATGTTTGTATAATGTAATAGGAGTAGAATAATAGAAAAACAATAACAAAATGAGATTTTTAACTAAATAAGAAATAAGATAGTTATTTCTCTATAAAAATAAAAAAACTAGATAAGAGATACAATTTCTAAACTATCCTTAGTAGTTCCCGATTAAGTTGATTACCTGTTGTAATACCTCAAAATTATAATTACATAAATCTTTTATAATGTTGAAATATGTTCATTCTAGAATATTCCTATATTATATGATTCTCTTCCACTTGGAAACTTGACCTTAAGTTTTGAAATGTTGAAGTAGCAAAAAATTGAAACCTTGGGACATACGTAAAACACGGTGCATCTAGGTTGTAGTGTGAGTTCCTGGACGTTTTCGAAGATCTCCAAGATTATTGTAATTATGTATGATATTTGGTTAGTTGTTGAATACGTGAGCTGTAATAGAGATTTTAGGAGCTTTAGTTAGCTTCTTCTTAATTAGGAAGATTATTTTCCTCTTTTGTACCCTAGAAGGGATATGTACCTTTGCATAATAATCGATCCAACCATCCCATAAACTTTCACTCTCTTCTGTTGTATCTTTTTTTCTCTCACTATCTTTAGAATCCTACTCTGCCAACTTTTCCCAATTACTTTGGGTTCCCAATTTCAGAGATCAGAATTGAGAACTGAAATGAGCCCAAGAGAACCTGTATCATGAACCAACTATAAAAATTCCATATATAGATTGCAAGACGGTTAGCGATCCTGTTAAACCGTATTTAGCCTAGTAAGGTCTATTAGTAGGTGACCAATGTCCATTAGCTGTTATCTGAGTCCTTTGCCAAAGGGTGTAATAACCTTGCTTATAGTATATTCATCCTCTCTTCCATGAAATAGAAGGCTTAAGAGACATTCTTAACTTGATCATTTTGATCAAATGGATAAATAAACATTAATTTACTTTCCAAATACTCAATCTGCTTTAAAAGTGAGTATAAAGCATGAATTTGACCAAACTAGCCTGGAATCAGGAATAGTTTGGAGCTAGGTGAATCAGATTGGGTGAAGTAGACTTGTTAAATCTTATTGAAGAAGTCGAGCTGGACAATCTCAGTTGAAGTTCATGAGGTCCACATGTTGGTCTTAATTCATTAGAGAGAGTTGGCTTTTCAATTGAAGACTTGTTGTTGGGTAATGATTACATATTGGTGCTTGGTATTACCTATGACAGCTGAGAAGGTGATAAGCCGAAGAAAGTGATCTGCCAAATTTGCAGAATGTGCAGTTGGTTTTTGGGAAGTAAACATTTGAGGTTTGGTGGGATGGTCAAGCAGCAGCCTTTTTGTCATCCATCTCCATTTAGTGGCAAGAGTTTGGGAGGAGGCCAATGGTTGCTGTATAGTTTTGCTTTTCCTGTGAGTTTGTGTTTTTGGGTGGTATTTGGGATGTGAAGTACTTGGTGACGCTATCCTCTTATTGACCCTTGGAGTTTGAGGGTCAACTAAAAAATTTGAGATTCGTTCTCCAAATGCAAATTCATTCTGTTCCTGGAGTTCCTACAATGTTGGATAGCACATGTAAGCACTAATATCTTCTTCCAAAGAATTGACAATCACGTCATTACCATAGATATTTCAACATCTCATACTGCATAGGCTGGATCATTCTCGGTAGGGCTTGTTTTTTTGTCTGTAAAATAACCCATCTTCCCACGGCCCCAAATGTACATACAAACCACTTGAGACCATCTTAAGAACTTGTTACCATTCAAGCAAATAGTGATGATTTGAACAGAGTGAGACTCAGAGTTGGGTCGGAGTTTATTATCTTTTGACAAGGTTGCAGCAAGGGAGGATAGTGATGCAGTGGCTGATTTGGAGGAAATGTTAGACATAGTGCTTTTGAGGATTGCTACAGTTGGGAAAGCAGGGAGAAAACAAGGGAATGAGTAGAGAACAGAGAAGGGGGAAAAGAAAAAGAAAAGAACAGGGGTGATAGAGAAGAGAGGGATTGGGAAATAAGGGCAGGAGCAGAGGAAAAAATCAGCTAGTAATTGATAGCTCTTGTACCGTCTAGATTGAGAGAATGTGGGGGGTAGTTTCTCTGTTATTAGGCTTCTCTAACAATACTTAACACATTGTCAATTATAGAAGATACAAGAAGTTAAACTAGGAAAGAGAATATATTTGCTTTAAGAGCATTCCTAACATAAACTATCTAAAGATACAATAGTTGACTAATAATATTTGCAGCTAATATCCTATTGAGAGTTGTGGAATAAAAGACCACAATCTTATATTTTCTGACAATTTTTTTTGTTGAGATAAAAAGAAGTATATTGTGTATAAGGCACGAAGGGGGTGCTGCCCCTATACAAAAATTTACATGTCTAATAGAACATCAAAAACTTTCCCAAAATCATCCCATCCATAAACATCATAGCTTAAGATTAGAGATCCAAAAGTATGTATCCACCTATCCCTAATCCTACCCAAGTTCACTATACACCTATCAAAAATTCTATTGTTCTTCTCTTTCCACACCACCCAAAAGATAGTTAAGAGAATTTATTTTACAATTTTTTTGATTTCTTACATATCGCACCCCAATCTCAAAGTTCATTTTTCACTGTGTCCCCAATAATCCAATTGATACCCAATAAACTATACATCATATTCCATATATTCTATGTCACTGGACACCACAGAAGAAGATGATTGTAAGATTCAGCTGCTACTTTTCACAAATAACAACTATTAACCATAATGTGACCCCTTCTCGTCAACTTGCAATAGTGAGGATGCATTCCCGGTCCGGTTCTCATGCAAAAAAAGTGATTCTCGGTGGCGCTCTCACATCCATATCTGCGAAGCTGGAAATCTCACACTATCACCCTCATTATTGGCCAAATAATGATAAAAGGACTTGACTTTATACCATCTTTCTTTAATTTCCACACGGCCTTATCCTTGTAGTCATCAAGGTGAGCATCAGTAAGTAATTGAATGAATCTAGTGAACTCATCAATCTTCCAATCATTAAGATTTCTGACAAGATTCATGTCCCACCCACTCCTCCCATCAACACCTCTGAAAACCTCTTCCACCACCACATTCTTCCTTAAGGCTAAAGCATAAATTCCTGGAAATTGCTCCCTAAGTTTACCCCTCCCAATCCACTCACCCTCCCAAAACCTAATGATATTGTCCTTCCTCAGATTCCACTGAATACAATCAAGAAAGTCTTTCTTCCCCATACTAATCTTCCTCCAAAGCCCAACACCATGAGGTCTAGCAATCTCCCCACCACTCCTCCCCACAACATCCCCCCACCTCGCACCAATGACCCTGCACCACAACCTCCCTCCTCGGATAAGTATCTCCTCAGCCAGTTGCCATGTAAGGGCCTATTTTCCAAGACAATAAAAATGAGATAATTTAAGCAAGCAATACCACTCACAGGATCATCTTAGAAATCTTAACTAAGTCTAATATATAGCCTATGAGATCAAGAGGAAAAAATTGTAAAATCAAACCCATGCAGGACAACAAATAAATGAGTATACTAGGTGTCCCAAGTCTGGGACAGATTGATGTTGTGAAATAACTCATGCAACACACACAGATTAAAGTAAAAGTTGAAAGCGAAAGAGGGAAGATAGAGAGTCTAATTTAGTTCAGCAGTTTGCCTATATCGATGGATCCACCTGTGAAATTTTTATTATTTGGAACTTCACTTGTGCAAGCTGAGGTTTTTCCTTTATATAGTGGAGGACAAAACTCAAATTTACAAGAATGCTACCGCATAAAAAAAAATTTCCCTGGCTCCAAAATACTCCTTTACTGGGACCTACTTGTGAACAGTAAATACTCTCAATATGAGCAATAGTCAAAAATTGGGAAATAATGTTTAGACCAAATCCTGATTATCATTGCTAATACAATGTGATATCTAAGAATTTTGTTTAAGGTTTTGGGTTCTAGAAATTGTAATCATTCATCCTCTTAGGAAGGTTTCTTTGTAGTTTGTTTTATATATGCATTTACTTGCATAAGTTCATGTTACTTTTTCCATTCATTGTTCTTGATATTACAAGTTTATTTTCTGTCAATTCTGCCAACCAAATCCGGCAAATTTTTTACTGTCTCATGAATCTTTGTTCCAAATTTTGTCTTGACTGATTCTTGTTTGGTTTGTGATTTTACTATGTGCCACTGCTAATGATTGTAGGTGACTGATGAAATAAACAAGCATGTCAATAAAGGCAAACGTTCTCATGGTGTTGCACCTCCAAAACAAGGGAGGTTAATCAAAACTTCTGAGGGTACATCTTCAAGTAATGATCATGGAACAGAAGCTGAAGTTTCAGCTCCATCAACTATGCAAAATGTATCTGCAAACCCAGTCAATTTACCTACAAAAATTAGGAGTAGACGGAAGGTAGAAATGCAGAAACCATCGCTGAAGGGAGATAAGAAATCTTCTGAGAATACTGTGAATGACCAGTCTGAAGTGTCTATTCCTCCATCTCATTACAAGACTCTCAATCTTAAGGTTAATTTTCATTCATTTACATTTCCACCGTGTTAGTTTCTTGCATCTTAATCTTGTATTAAATTCGATAATGTATTTTTTAACTACAGGAAAAGCTTTCAAATTGTCTATCTCGGCAGCAAGCACGGAGATGGTGTGTTTTTGAATGGCTCTATAGTGCAATTGACTACCCATGGTTTGCTAAAAGGGAATTTGTTGAGTATTTGGATCATGTGGGATTGGGTCATGTCCCAAGGTTAACTCGTGTTGAATGGGGTGTCATAAGGAGGTTCTTGCCTTATAACTACAGGCTTTTTATTTGTATTTCTTATCTGATAAGTTTTTAGCAACATGGTGCTTATTTACTTTTTATGTTAATGTCAGTTCTCTTGGCAAACCAAGAAGATTTTCTGAGCAATTTCTGAAGGAAGAGAAAGAAAAGCTCTATCAATACCGGGAATCTGTTAGAAAACATTATGCTGAACTTCATGCAGGTTCTAGGGAAGGTCTTCCAACTGATTTAGCCCGACCTTTAAAAGTTGGTCAGGGTGTTGTTTCTCTTCATCCAAAAGCAAGAGAGATTCACGATGGCAGTGTACTCACTGTTGACCATAGTAGGTACAGAATTCAGTTTGACCGGCCTGAGCTGGGGGTGGAATTTGTCCAGGTACTTTTTATGTTAATGCCTGTAGATTGTTTTTTCCTTACTGATACTTGGGGTTTGCACTATATGGATATTACTATAGATAGCTTCACTCGCAAGACGTTGCAATAATAGCTACATGAGGTATCAATATTTGTAACAGATTGTCCTGACCTCTTCAAATTGATAAAATGCTTTCCCCAATATTTTTTTACAAGGGTTGCACCCTGTTGGTGCCCTTTGAATGTATCACATTTTTTCTTTAAAAAAAATACTTTCCCCAATATTTTTGTACAGGGGTTGCACCCCGTCGGTGCCCTTTGAATGTATCACATTTTTTCTTTTAAAAAAATACTTTCCCTAATAAAACTGCCTGCCAGTTAAAGAATGGAATAAACTAAACAAGTATGTCAAGAAAGTTAATCTGTAAACAAAAATTGCCTAAAGGTGCTATGACAGTGTGCCTTCATCCATGATAGAACTTGTACATAGTACTTGAGAAAATTACCAGCAGTGGAACTGGAATATGAAATTACTTACTTTATCATGGATGCTTAGAGTACAAAATTTAAAGAATTACATTATGATTTTTTGGCAGATTGCATTTGTTTCTCGTTAGTAACTGTTTTTTTGGCTAGATAAACTGCCAAAAAAAGGCTTGAACCTGAGTGTCCTCTATGTTTTTCTTTGTTCTTTATCTTAAGGCACTTGCTCCATTCATGTTTTTCTATTATACTTCTTTTGGTGTAGGATATTGATTGCATGCCTTTAAACCCATTGGAAAACTTGCCCGCATCTCTTATGAGGCAAAGTATCAGTTTTGATCGATTTGCCGAGAATTTTAATGACCTAAAAATGAATGGACAACCAATAGAAAGAATAACTGAAGGATATCTAAAATTTGCCGCATGTGAGAACCTGGAGAACATCAGTAGTCCTCCTCCTATTTCTCCCTCAGCTTGTCATCTTAGCAGTTCATTACAGCTGCAAAAGGTCAGTTAGCTTTGCATCTTCTTCAACTCTAGGTGGACATATAGATGAGGATGATTGTTTATTGTTATTTATGAATTTAAATTCCCAAGTCATCTTTTGTTTTTTCATTATGAGAACCCAAAAAGCACAATTTATAATTTATTCTCATGTTGTATATCTTTTTCTAGGAGTTGCTATATGAGTCACTTTATATGATCTCGATCGCTGTGTGTGTCTCTGTGGCAAAGCCAGTGTCTAATTTCGTGACCTCAATAGTGTTGAGTTTCTCAAAGTGAAGGTGATTGTCATATTTTATCTTGGAAAGAACCTGGAGTAACACCGTCCAAAGGATACACATGCAGCATATCATTATTCTAAAATCTACATTTGGCTGCAAGTCCCTATCTATCTTTCTAAACTAGGGTTGCAGTTTCATCAATGTTTAGCTCCATTCCTCTCTTCTTTAACCATCTCTGATCAGAGCTTTTATTTATTTATTTGTAGTTTTGTTGCTGTAGCTACAGCTGTGTAAATCTCTAGACCCTGAATTATTCTGCCCATTTGATCAAAACCTGTTTTGGATAGGGTGGTCAGCCAGGTTCAAATTTGCAAGTCAAGGATGAAATTGTTAACATACAGCAAGCATTAAATTCTCAGTCTTCTAATCTTGCACAGATCCAGGCCAGGGAAGCTGACGTGCAAGCTCTTTCTGAACTAACTCGTGCTCTTGACAAAAAGGTTCTGCCCTTTTTAGTAATTTGCCTTAGATGTGTCTGCTCAGTCATTTTAAGTAGCTTAGTTAAATTTATTTTTTTCATGCATTGATATTATTAACTTTGGATTGATGAACACTATTGTCATATTTGATTGCCATTTTTAGGGTGTTCCTCTTTTGACCAATTTAGCTAGTTTACAATTTTATCTCCATTTTCTGTCGGCCTTTTCTTTTACTTAAAATCAAAATTTCCATCTTCTATAAATTTGCAATAGCAGCATGGATACTTATATAATCGTATGAGATGAAGATAAAATGGTTGAATTGAAAGAGAGGTAATGCGGGATTCATCAAGAATATTTTACCATTAAATTGTAAACGAAGAGGAACAAACTTTTGGTACCTGAATATTACAAAGATGTGATTGTTGAGGAGTTGAAACCCATAAAAGCTAAAGAATTCATTCATCAAGGATCATTCAAGCAATGTAACCTATTACTAAGCCTAAATTCATGGTCAGAGAAGGATATTCTGATGAAGTATAAAGAAATAAGAAATGTAATCTTCTCCTTTGGGCTATTATGTCTCAATTTAATTGCAAAATCTTGATTTGCTTGTGCTTCCTTAAATGGAATTGTATATTTTAAATTTTAATTTGAGTCCACCCAAAACAAAGATGTGAATTTTCATTTAAGATTTTCTCAACTTTAGAGAAGGATTGTTGATAGCCAATCTTATTTATTTGAAGATAGGCCTAATATTTTAGTTGCATCCCTTGTAGCCTATATTATGTTCTGTCATGAATTTGTTATCTGAACCTGATAGAAATCCTATTCAATGTCCATTGGTATGAGTAAACTGACGGGTCATGTAAGAATCTGTAGGAGGCTGTGGTTTCAGAGTTGAAGCGCATGAATGATGAGGTGATGGAAAGCCAAAAAGATGGACACAACTCTCTCAAGGACTCGGAATCCTTCAAGAAGCAATATGCTGCAGTTCTGTTTCAGCTGAGCGAAGTCAATGAACAGGTATGATTCTTCTTAAACCAATCATCAAAATCTATATGCCAAGTATTTCTAATCTATGCAACAGTTGTTTGACATGATTGCACGTGTAGGTTTCTTCTGCTCTCTTCCGCTTGAGGCAAAGAAACACTTATCAAGGGTATCAAGGGAATTCATCATATATATGGTTGCAACCTACACATACTTTAGGTGACCCTGGTAGTCAGCCAAGCTCATTTGATCGTTCTGCTTCTCATCCCCAAGAACCTGGATCTCATGTGGCTGAAATTGTTGAAAGTTCAAGAACGAAAGCCCAAACAATGGTTGATGCTGCTCTACAGGTCCTTATTGGCCATCTAACTTTACATACCTGGCTGGTCCCTTTTTTTCAGATATTATGCCTGCAAGTGCATAATGTTTAATGACTACTGCTAATGCTTTCTCATGCATCCTTTCTAATTTGTGACTATTATTTGTTGTTAAACAAATTATATAACTGGCTGTCAGTCTTCTGATTTTGAGGTCTGCATCCTTTATAACCATAAAATGGTCATCGCACTATTGGCTCCCAGTTTATTTCAAATAAATTAAAACTCATCCAGGCATCCTAGGTTCATGATGATTTAATAGTTTCGTTCTTCAATCATTGGGTATTCTCATATAAGGGATCTAGTTGACAGCACAGAGTGGCTGCTCCAATATTTTAAATTCAGCATGCCATGTCTCTGAGTACACATGTTACCTGTTTCAGGCGGTGGCTTCATTGAAAAATGAGCAAAGTAATATTGACAGGATTGAGGAAGCTATAGATTTTGTAAATAATCAGCTTTCAATGGATAATATACCTGCAAACCCGGTTCAGAGGACAGCTTCTCAGGATGAGCCAACTCCCTGCATATCCAATCCATTAGCAACTACCAATACAGCTGATTCTCGGGTGAATATATCTGATCAAAATGAGGCACAAATACCTTCGGAACTTATTGGACGCTGTGTAGCTACTCTGCTCATGATTCAGGTAAATTCTAATAATGGTTTCGTGAACTTTTGCTGCAAGTAATTTACTTTTATGTAGACATGATAAATTTCAGAATGTCTGAATCAGAAAGTTGGATATCATGCAGCTTTCCGATGGGCTGTTTCTGCAGGTCATATGCCTGGCACTTTGTTTTGACATCTATGCCTCTTTGATATCACCAAGTTGAAAATGATCAAATGAAATTATTATGTTGAAGATTATGGTAACTTCGAGTTAAAATTTGGAAATATTAGCATCAGTAAACACATTTTAAGAGTGGGATGGATCTTTTATAAGAGTGCTATAGGCTGCTGATTTATGAAACCAAGCGGACAGCTTCATGGTTAGTGAATGAGGCATGGCAGCTGGTTTTACTTGTTCGATCTCTTTTCCCTTGAAGTTTTGCTTACCTCTTAAAAAATAACCCTATCTTTTTTATATAAAAAATAAAATTAAAAAAGATTGTTTGTATTATCAAATATTAGTTTATTGAAAAATCATTAGCATCATGATAAATTGGTTTACTTATTTGTTGAAGTCATCATATTATGTTAACTATTTAGTTAAATGAAACAACATTTACGATTTCGCAGAAACAGAACCTATGTTCTCAGTTTGACCAATTTGAATTGATTTTTGAACTTCTAAATACATATCTTGATTTTGGAAGTTCATGAAAATGTTTGTTTTTATATTGATATATATATATATATATATATATATTTGTATATATTTACATAGATGGACTTTTTTTCCTATCTTGACATGAGTTCTATAGTTACATTTGACTGCCATGCCAAGCAAATTTGCAATTTTAAACATAATCATATGGCTCTTTGCACAATGAAATTTGCAGAAGTGTACAGAAAGACAGTTTCCACCGGGTGAAGTCGCGCAGGTTCTAGATTCGGCTGTCACCAGTTTGCAGCCATGTTGTTCACAGAACCTTCCAATTTATGCAGAGATTCAGAAATGCATGGGAATTATTAGAAACCAGATATTAGCACTTATACCTACTTAACCTTTGATACCTGATTGCTTGATTTTGTTGTCTGTAAAGTCCTGTAATATTGAATAGAACTCTGTATCATTTTCAATTATTCAATGCAATTTCCACGTAAAAATTTTCTTATATGTTTTATGTTTTATGAGGCGCCTGCATCAAGAACGAGGGAATGTATCAAGATGTGAAGCTAACAGCTCTCCTCTTGCATATTGTAATATGTATCTACTGGGCCTATTGTATGATAAAATGTTCTTTTTTTCTTTTGGGTTTAATAGATGTTACATGATTTGTAAATTTTCATTAGTTTAAGAAGGATTCCAGATAGTTTTGAGTATGATATTTGTAAGTAATTTTTAGGATGCCCCATGGATGGATGACCTATATTAATAAAATTATCACTTATTTTAATCAGTTTAAGGATATAGTTTTCGCGGTTAAGAATATGTATGGATATTACTATATTACATCTTATGTTATTGAATTCTAATTATTTAATTTCATATTATGAATATTTCAAATATATGTTAAGAATATTATTTTCTTATAAGTTTTTTTCGGAGGATGAGTAAATGGTGGAGTATGTTTTTGTTCATGTTTCATTTTATGAAATTCTCATTCAGAGAACGAATAAATCAAAATAATAGAAAGTGACTTTCAGTTGTTTGATTATTGTACTTTTGATATACTCTTTGTTAGTTTAGAATGTTTACTATTTATTTTTCTAAAGAGATTGAAGACTACAATTTAACACTACTTCTATGAATCTCATACGACTAGGGTAATTTTTACATTGATGTTTTGAGTTGTGGGAGCCTTAAATGTATGCATGTCAAGCTAAGAATTACTCACAGCGGGTTTTGGGTGGTAATCCAAATGGATGTTGATACAATAATAAATGTGTATATAACACTAATAAATATACTTGACCCAAAATTTAGAAATACCAATATTCTTGTGGTGGTATTATATATAGGTGAAGGAAAATATAGATTTACTTGGAAGTATTTGATATAAAGCAAATTACATATATATGTATATATATCCCCTTTATACATGCATACCTTAATTTATGTTATTCAAGTTCAGCAGATGACCATATATGGATTAGAATTGAAAAAACATGTAACATATACACACACATACATGAATGCACATACCAAATAACCTTTAAAGACATGTTTGCATTGCAAGAAATTTTTAATTATAAAAAAAGACCAACATAATTACTTCATGATCCAAACATTAGTTTTAATTTACATTTATAACCCCATGATATTGTGAGTCATGTGCATAATCACACTCTAAAACATAAGTACAAAAAATTTGTAACAAAATCATTTTTCATACATAGCATTAGAACTTTAGAAAGTATTTGCTAATTTAAATGATTTTGTCTCATGAACGAATTAAATTCACTTAAATTCGTTTAATAGATCAGACATATTAGTTAGTTATATATATTTATGTAAAACATAGATAATATGTGAAATTCAATATATGTATTTAATATAGGATTCCTTACATCCGACCAGCAGGCAGATGATAATTCTCCAATACCTTAGTGATTGAACAAAAATTAATAAAGAGAGAAATACAGAGGAAAGAAAACAAACAAATTGAAACATAAATGGAGGGGAATTACTTCAACCAATAGGATCTACATTCAAATCCACTTCCACCACAATCAATCTGTTAGGAGGGTACGAAATACAGAGTGATCTAAAGATACAAAGCAAAAAAAATGAATTTTTCAAGGGAGAAAAAATTTAGAGGATGGTGAATAAGCTAAGTTTAGACCCCTTCAACCTTCAAGAGGATTGACAATTCTATTTTTCCATTGACAAAATTCTGTTTCATTTGATTAGACCTACAGCTCATTTCTTCAGTTGATCAGCTATTAAAAGTCTAAGAAATTCAGGTAACACCTAAAACTAAAACTAAAAATTACAATTTCAACTTCTTGGATTTTTTCAATGTGGCATTTGCATCATCCACCAACTGTAACAAAATGAAATTTCCCACCATGTAAGAGTTGAAGCCAAGGCGAAAACAAACAGAGAAAAACAAAGCAAATACCAGAAGCATCAATAAGAAATAACCTTCTGTTTTTTGTTTTTCTTCTCTGCTTTCTTCCCCTTCTTTTTCTCCTTTTTCCTTTTCTTCTTCTTGTGCTCAGACTTCTGCACTTTTGCTTCTTCGGAAGATTCCTGTGAATGCCCTCCAAAGTATTAGAGAGGAACAGAATAGGTTTGCCAATGGTGATCACGAAATACCAAACAAACAAACCTCAAAGTCAGCAAAGGAGGTTACATGCCGAATTGTTTTTCCTGACGTTGAAGACCCACCTGGTATATCAGAAAAACTTAGGAAATCAGACATTGATTTTGATTTCACAACAATTCGGTTAAAACCATCTTTTAATGACAGAGAAACAAGTGTATCAGAATATCAACTCCATAGCCCCTGAAAATCAATTAGTAGTACCAACCTCATTTGGTTGATATAACTGTCCATATCAAATCATCAGATCAGGCATTCAGTAACTTTTTGATGTATCATTGAATCAACACTCAATATCATGGCCCCTACAGGCCCATCCCATTTAGAAGCAAAGAGACACAAGCAGTTCAAAAAACATGAACTGTTATACAATCTGATATACATCGTCCTAATCAGCATTCACCACCTCATAAGATGAATCTAAATCTGATTCGTTTGAAATATGAACCGAGGAAATAGATGCACAGTTTTATACTTGACACGAGGGAAAGAAGCATGAACGGACTAGGCTAAGGAGGGTGTCACTACCAAGCCTCCACATTTCCACCTCTTAGACTACAGAACAGAGAAATGCTATCTATTAAAAAAGGAAAAGCAATATAAATTGATCAATGATTTCCATTTCAAGTACTAGTGGAGGCACCATCTTGGAGAGATAATATAATTTCCTGACTAAGCAACAGGCTTGGCTTGATATTAACGAACTGACATCAACTACAACAATCAATTTGTTACCTATAAAGCAAAGCAATCCCATATTCTAGCCCTCAACATAAACAATCTCACGTCCAAACAGTTTACTTTGAAGCAAATTCCAAATCCCTTGTACTCATATGGTGTATCAATATCCCCAAATTTTGACCATATCTTGACCTAGAATGTTACAAAATCCAAAACTTCCAAGTTGCAACAAAATTTTTGTACCGAGTCAAACTAAATGCAACAAAAATAAGTTTCTTTTTTTTCAAATTAAACAAAAAAAATGTAATGCGAAACACACAAAAACCTGATATGACGGTGTCTTTGGCGTTTTTAACGGCCAATTCAATAAGATCGGGGTCAATCGAGGCTAACCCATTAGGTTCTTGAAGTTTCCTTTCAAGAAACTTGGCTAGAGCGGCTGCCTTGTTCGTTGTCATGGGTCCACCAGGATGTGCCAATCTGTATATATACATATATTATATTACAAATCCATTAAATCGATTTTTATCGTCAATAGTCTTCTTCTCCTTCTAAGAAGAATGATTAATAGATGAAAGCAATATTTATGTACCTGGATTGAGAATGAGACGAAGTGGGCAAAGAAGGGAGAGGGGCAAATTTGCTCCCTCTCAGAGCTCTTCTTTCTTCCTCGCTTAGTTCCTCTACTCCTCTCGCCATGGCCATGGCTATGGCTATGGCTGTGGCTGTGGCTGTGGCTATCTGTCCGCCTGTCTGGTGAGCGGCTCTAGAAGTTTGAAATTTAGTCAATGGCGTCGTTTAAACTGATTTTGCCCCTTCTTTGTCGAAAGAAAGTTTCTTTTTTGGCAGAAAGAAAATTTTGTTCTACTCTGGTTCCCACCCAAGCCAAACAAATACTGTAATTCCCATTTGTAATTTTATCAACAACAACAAAAACAGCAATTATTATTTTCTTCTCTTTTCATCATTATTTTTCCATTTTTGGAGTTTTTAATCATCTTTTTTCTTTTTTTCCCCAATTTCCTCTTCTCCAACCTCTTCCTGTAACACCTCGAGCTCGAAATTTAGTCTCATAATAACAAAATTTATTCTAAATAATAATTATAAAAATTGATAATTTTAATTTTTTTTAGAATTTATGAGTTATATGCATCTTGAACATGTTTGAAACAATTTTCAAAAAGTCAGGGCTAAATTGTAGATAAGGAGAGAGTATATTTGAAAGGAAAATTAAAAAATATGAGTTAAATCATAAAAAAGAGAAATGCAACCATGTAGGATGGTCACGTCAGCAGCACGACGAATCGTCGTGCGCCACGTGACGAACACGCCAGCATGGTTCCACATGGGAAGCCACGCAAGTCCTAATCCATTGGCCTGACACGCGGGTCGAACAGTTCAAGGCCACTCCCACGTGTATGAATGGTCGAGATCGATTCCCTAAAT